>NC_134487.1:172373602-172523602 GCF_040206685.1 Ascaphus truei | reverse complement strand
CACTTTGTCATTTAGTGGAGGTACCCTGAGCCCTCTGCTCACACACACTGGCAGAAAGATACACAGTAGGTGCAGGTGATATTCAACAGGTATCCGGAACAACTTGGGTGCATGAAAAATTACGCAGATTTTAATGCTGTTTCCCCCACACAAGTCAACATCTTAAGTGGACAGGTCAAACTCTACAGATGTTGCCAGCCGTGATCATGCACTTCTCAGTGACCGCGCTGATCATGGCCCGGGAGGATTAACGAGGCAGGTCTCATTGAAAAGAATGGACCCCTTACAGCACTGTCTTGGCTACCATCACTGCCCCCAGCATCGCGGTTTATTTTTGCCGTTTTTATCATGGCGCCGGGAATAGCAAGACAGTCTACATCTGTACATAGATGCAGTGTTTTCTACATTTTAATGGAAGCTGCAAAACATTGACGCCAGCAAAGATAAACAAATCGCACAGGATGTATTTAAATGTCACTGCCACATTTTGCTGTCTAGAGATGCTTCGTGCAGCGATCTTTAACCTGTGCAATGCCTGGGGTCCATCAGACTTCAACGCCATGTGACCTCTTCTGGGTCAGTTGAAGCAGCTAGTGGACGGAAATGGATCGACCGCCTTGAAAACGAGAAAGTGCCTATGACTTACCAGATTCATAAAAAAGGGCAATGAAAAGGTTAAATAGGCCAACATCTTCATACTGGTCATTTTTACACACATTCCAAATCTCTCAAGCCTCTTTCAGAGGGGCAATTGCCACTATGTGAGAACATCGGCAAGTAAAGTGTATGCTAAACTCATCATTCTCAGGCCCTGCCACACTCCAAAGTTAATGTACTATGCACGGAAAATGAATCACTGAAATCCCAGACTACGCATTTAAGCGCTGAAGAAAATAATTGAAAAAAAGGAGTATTCTGCAAAATGTATTCATAGGAAAATTCGAAAAATCATTATTTCAGTAAAATATCTGGCAAGCCTTCTAATTATTTTGCTGTTCTTTTGTTAATATGGCTGTAAAACACCAAAATAACAGTTCAATTTCCTTGTGTTCTTCAATTTCCTTGCAAGGTATTCAGGCTGCAGTGACAGGGTAAATCTTAAAAGGCTGCGCGTTCCCAATTACTCAGTGCCAAAACTGTATTTATTTGTTCATAACAAACTACCTTCTCTTCTCACATGCTTCACATACAATACTCTACTGTGAAATCCACCCGTATTTTTTATTTGGAGCAACATTGATAAAAAATCTCATATATCATCTGTTAGCACCTAACAAACTCTCCACACTGGACTGTACAATGCAAGGTATTTCCAGTTGTTTGGTTTACCGGTAGAATTTTCTGCCTACGTTTGGAAGGCGTGATATAGGGATAGGGAAAGAGAGTGGGGATATATCCGCATCAGCCTTTAGCAATTGAAATGAGGAAAATACTAACACAAAGGTGCAATATGGAGCTAAAATGTGATAGCAATGAAGGAGAAGAAAGAACCCTACAGAATGCACTCACTGTGTGAGAGTTTGTGATATTTGTATTAATTTAAAACCCTTTTATTGACTATTTAAAAGAATTTTGGAAAGAGGGATCAGGTATATAAATCCAAAGTATATAGCTCTGCTATAGCGACATTTGAATCATTAAGAGTTCAAATGGGTAGCGGTCGTATAGGGACAGGTCTTGGATTTATATACCTGATCCCTCTTTCCAAAATACTTTTAAATACTCAATAAAAGGGTTTTAAATGAATACAATTATCACACACGCTCACACAGTGAGTGCATTCTGTAGGGTTCTTTCTTCTCCTTCATTGCTATCACATTTGGAAGGCAGAAGTTGAAAAGGTAAATTCACGGTGGAACTGCACCTATACATACTAATCAAAACACAGACAAAAATTGTCAAACACAATTTTGGCGATATCTGTAACCCCTTTGTTGTGACTTCATGACAAAGTAAAGGCGCATGCTTGACTTTATAGATTCACACATTTAGAGATGTATCTATGTTATGGCATCCGCTGGCACGTTATGGTGGAATATTCTGTGGTATTCTGTGTTGTCACTGCCATTGAATCCTAAGGAAACTATGCAATATTCTGCATATAGGTAGGTAAAAGAAAGCTTCTTACATGCATACAGGCCCATTTTTACTAACCAATGTGAAAATATGCTGGAAAATGTGCTGGAAAATGTTGATCCTTTGTTTGTAGATCCAAATGAAGGATCCTGAGACAGTTTCTTGGCAGTCCCTTATCTTTATTTTATAGAGGGTTCATGCAGGCTGGTTAGAGTGGAGAACTAACAGCATGATAATTGCATTTCATAGTTCTGTTCTCTATACAGTACAGCATGTCTAGGCAAAACCTGTATACCCTTTGTCACACTACCAGCTAAACTACAGTTTATGTGGCAGTTACTCCTCTTTCTCACTACCAGCCAAATGTATACGTGGCCGTTACTAATAAGCAATTAATACAGAAAAACATGTTTACTTATTTAACAGATAGGCAATTTGCCAGACTTCGGGGAGGTATCTTGGCTTTGAGAATAGAATATCCTGTTTTGTATTACAGGTGTTTCGGTTCCATGTTAATTGTCATATTGTACTGCTTCAGCAGAATTAATAATATCCTAATTTAATCTGCCAAGTTATACATAATATGGAATCTACACAACAAAATGGAATTTAGCAATACAAGATGGAGTCCGAATCTTTTCTACACAATGCTACTCCATAACGGACCTTCCAGTACAGCTTAGTAAGTATGGACTTTCAATTCTAGTGGATGGACAGTAAGGTGGGGCTGTTTGAAAACAGTGTGATTTTAATCTAAAGTTCTCATTTGAGACAGCGTTTGTTTAGCATGTACAGCTGTAGCCAGGGTTATTGTGGAACATTTTGTGATATTCTGCGTAATCGCTGCCATTGAATCCTATGAAAAATCTGCTTTATCAGTACACTAGGTGAAATAAAGCTGGCTACACAATAATAATAATAACCGTCCTCTTATCCTAAAACCCCCCAAATAAGAATTTGATATGTGAGAATCTGTCCCTTCTTCAGTTCCTATGAATGTTTTAAGACATTTGAAAAAAAAACAAAAAAGCTTGTTTGAATACTATTCCGTTATTGTAAAAAAATGAAAAAATGGAATGTGTACTTCTCAATTATTTTATTATGGGAATATTGCAATACTCACAGTATGCCAGCCCTTACCTATATTATCAGAAACATCAAGGTTTAAGTTAAACTGTAAATACAATATAATTCTGTTCTACAACTGTCATTTTTTGCAACTTTTTGGTGAGGTGCAAGTGTCCAAAATGTAATGCGAATGAGCACAAATGTTTTGCACATAAAGATACAGGCGTTGTGACATGAACCATAATCATCAGTCCTTTTATTAAAGGGGTATACAGTATCATTTACTCAAGTATCTAGAATTTTTGACCAGCATTATTTTCAGTAGATTCTAGAGCAGGGCTGCGCAAACGTTTTAGTCTGTGCTCCCCTGCATGCTCGCGTCCCCCTCCCCACACCCCTTACCTGTTCGGCAGCATTTTCTGATGTCACTGCATCATGTGACCCCGCGGCGTCTTTTGATGCATCGTTGCCATGACGACGTGTTGCCAGAAGCTGCCGGAGACCAGGTAAGTGAGTTACAGAGGCCTCGCGCCCGCCTCCCCTGGCATTTAATTTAAATGCTTTGGTGAAGAGCGCAGGGCCTCTGTAACTGCTGCAATCCTTCCACCCCCCCCCCCCCTGAAACCCCCAGTTTGCGCACCCCTGCCCTATAGCAGGGGTGTGCAAACTCCCTGCGCTGCGCCCCCTACCTTCTCTCCTCCTCGGTTGCGCCCCCTCTCACCTCTAATGTTGCGTCTAATGATGCTGCCAGTTTATGTGACATCACATGACCTGCGGCGTCATTTGGCGTCACGTCTCTATGGCAACGGGTGTCATTTGACGCCGCGTTGTCATAGAGACGTGTGACTGGAGCTGGGTAAGTAAGTTTACAGAGGCCTCGCACTCTCCGTGCTGGGTCTCTGTAAATGCCGCGCCCCCCGAAAAGTCTTGCGACCTCCAATTTGCGCACCGCTTCCCTAGAGTATGGACTTGGGTACAGTAGGAAGGTCAGAAAGGAAAAGGTGCAATAATCAAGTTGGGTCACAATGAGTGCATGCACAATAATTTGAGCTGTAGAGATACAGAATAAAGGGATTGATTCTAGCAATGTTACAGAGGAAAAATCCGCAAGATTAAGCAATAGCGTGAATGTGAGTGGAGAAGGAAAGGGACATCAAATATTACACCAAGGCAGCTTCTTTAGGAGACTCGAATAATGGTATTGTTATTGACTGTTACAGAAAATAGAGCAATTTGGCTTGGTCTACGTGGGATTATAGGATTATTATTAATTCCTGTCAAAAGGGGGTCATGCTGCATGAAATAGAAGAGAGACCATCAGCAACTTGAGACTGGAGGTTACGAGTAAGCTCTGGGGTTAAAAGATACAGTTGTGTGTTGTCTGCATAGAGGGGATATTTTAAGCCAAATGAGCTACTGTAGAGAGACCACCAAGTTAGAGTTTATATACAGTGAAAAGGCATGGTCCTGGGGCAGAGCCCTCAGGCATGAGGAATGGTTTGAAAGATAAGAGGAGAACAAGGTGAAGGCTTTGTTATGGATACTATGAGAATTAAGAATTTGCAGGAGTAGAGGGTCAATAAAAATTAGAAAGGAGTAGGGCCCTTGAGATTAAGCAATGTGGAGATAATTAGTTACTTCATTGAAGGCAGTTTCAGTGGAATGAGCGGTTCAGAAGCTAGATTTCAATGAGTCTAAGAGAGTACAAATGTTGAGCAGACTGATTAAGCATGAATAGACAAGATGTTCAAGAAGCTTGGATGCTAAAGGCAGAAGAGAGACAGGGGGGTAGTTAGTGGAGGAAGTATGGTCAAGAATGTTTGAGTATAGGTACGACTATTGAAAGCAGAGGGAAATGTGCCTGAGCAGAGTGAGGAGTTTAAAGTATCGGGATTGTGGTAGAAAGAGATGGACATTTATGGATCTGAAGGGTTTAAATAATGGAGAGAATAAATTAGATGTTCAAAAAATAAGTTTTCTTGGGAGCACACGACTTGAATAATAAAATGTAGTATTTATTTCTGTCAAACGCATAAAGCATATATCACTTAAAGAAATGTAAAAGGTGTGTAGAGGGATACCAGTGCTGGGCTCCTAGTACTCCTGAGGTAAGCTGAAAGGGTGCAGCCATAACAGTGTAATGAAATTGCAATATCATTCATTTGTCCTACCGCAACAACACAGTCATGTTTAGTCGGTGGGCTTGTGTATATCTACTATAATTAGGAGTGTCCCAATAAAAATGAGCCTACTTCTGCAGAAATACTTCAGAATCATGGTCGTCTAAATGTCCAAATATCCATAAGGCTGCATTTCCTTATTGTATTACTAATCCATGGGCTTAAATTATACAGCCGATATTAACGTGACACTTTTATACCTGATTCTGTGTTAACACAGTATAATTTTTCCTATTCTTGATGTGATGTGTTATATTTAAGTCGAGAGTAGGCACTGGATCTACTTTTTATATTTACTATTACAGACAGTCCTCGTTTTACAACGCTTCGCATTACAACGAATGGCTTATCCAACGCTATGCATTGCATACCTATATTCATTTTTACAATGCCAAAACGGCTTATCCAACGTTCTTACGACGCTTTGCAACGTTGTGTATGTGTGTATATATACACACATATATATAAACAACGTTGCAAAGCGTCGTAAGAGCATATATATATATATAATATTATACTATATAATATTATATTATACTATATAATATTTTATTTATTATGTTATATTATATATATAATACAGTATATACACTACATAATGTATGTGTGTGCTGCATATCTTATTGCCTGCGTAAAATATTTGGTGTATTTTAGTGTTAAAAATGCCTTCAGGAACGTAACCTTTCATTTAAACAGTGTTCCTATGGGAAAACGTGTTTCGCTTTACAACGTTTCGCTATCCAACGCCATTTTGAGTAACGCATTGTGTCGGATAACCGAGGACTGCCTGTAATCGAGTTCAGCGCACTCATTTTTTCTAATTTATCTATGTCGTTTTTGTACATTCTTTGTATTCTCCAGTCCCTTTTTAACTAAGAACGTGCAAATTGTTATGTGCTACATACCACTTTGTATTCATTGACGTTCTTGCCAGAATGTGTATTTTACCAATGCCAACTGCCCTGATTTGTTTCTCATTTGAATTCTGCTTACCCACTACTTATCTGCAATCTTATCTACAATATTCTGCGATACTAGTTATTAATTTCTTAAATTCTGTTTTGTGCTTTGCCTCCAAATTCTGCCGAGGAGTCAAATGATTTCATTCAACATATTTGTGCATGCGTACAAAATTCCCCTCCCCGTATTACTCACTGATTAACCCTTTGAGTGGTGATGCTTTTTGTATAACTCTGCTTTGTGAATACATTACAGGACCTTCCTCCACTGGCAGCATTAGAATACTGCTTTAGTTCTTTGTTTCCACTGAATTCAGTTAAACGTGCCTTTTCTAAATGATGCATACCCAAATAAATAAACTGCTTATAATTTAAAAAAAAATCTAAAATAATGTATGTATTAGCATTGCTATAGATTCTTCTGCCCTTTAGTTTGCTTATGCCTTGAACAGTCCCTGCCCCTTATATACCTCCTTTGATCATGTTTTAGTTTCGCTAGATCGCGTTTCCTTATGAAGTGGGCGGCACAGACTGCCGTATACCGCTCAAAGCAACCCAAGTCTGCCTTTGCCGTGTCGTGCTTTCTCCAAACACGGCTCGGAACTCTTGCAAATGTTCGACAGCTTTTGATGTCTCTGGGGTCAATTTGTTTGCAGATGTTACAAACAAGTTTTCAAAGAAGTTGCCCCCAGTTCCCTCACAGCGTGAGTAACAAAAACAGGAGAGATTAGAGCACTCTTGAAAAAAATACTATGTAGCTGCATCACCGGAGGCATTTCCAGTGCTATGCAAATACAGTACTGACAGAGTCTGCAAGAAAATTACTTACAGTCTCTGGGATCAGAGCATTGAAAGGCAATTATTGAAATTCATTGGAAGTAAAGGGGTTAAAGCAATACTTACAAAGCTCTATACCCTTGAATAATAAGGGCATATTTACTAAACATTGCTACGCCAGGGGGGCATCTTACCCCCATTCAAGTGAAATTCCTGAGCTGCTCAACACCACCTGCAATGTAATTATTGGTATCCAAGATGTTTATGGGGAGCGCAGGTATACAGTATATGTGAAAAGAAAAACACAAGCAAAATAGTGCAAATTTAGCTTTCAAAAGCTGGATATTCAGTGAGTTCTTAGTAGAATCCAGAGAAATTTGTAATTACAAATTTCCCAATGTACACTTGTACATAAAGGTTTCTTTTATCCCGAAACAGCAGCTTTCACCAAGATATGTGTATATGTGTATATACTGGAACCTTATCGGAATAGAACAGAAATACAGGACATGGCATAGTTCAAATGTTATCTTCTTAAAATACAAAGTATAAAAATGCACTCACATTTTACAAAATAAAATCACTCATTTAGGATATAATATCCGCACCAACAGAACTCTGCTTCCACAATCTGTATGGCGTGTGACGCCTGCTCTCACGTGTCTGGAAGGGAATCCCTCAGGCTGACTGGAGATCGAGCTGCAAGCAGACAGATGTCCTTGGATACGCCCACCTCTGATGTCACTCCGATCGTCACGACTCCATGAGGCGCCTTATAACAGCGTGGAGTCAGGAAAGGTAGTGCAGACTGGTCTCAGCTAGTGTGTCCCTCTGCTATCCGATGCTGGATTACACTCTATGCGTTTCACCTATGCAGGTTTCATCAGGAGGCTCCTGTCTCCTGATGAAACCTACATAGGTGAAACGCGTAGAGATCCTACAGTCTTGGAGAGAAACAGCTAATCTCTCTCTCTAGTGATCCTCTCTATAGCGATACCCACCCTACGCGTTTCAACATTAGTGTCTTCCCCCTACCTATCCAGTGTATTCCAGTGTATTGCGCCTAGGTCATCTGTGCCAATATATATATATATATATATATATATATATATATATATATATATATATATATATATATATACTCAGTAGGATCCCGCTTTACGGTGTTCCGCTCATATGGCGTTTCCCAATGTATACCCATATTCATTAGGTTTGGCGCTTGTTCCATTTTTCCGGCATGATGTGCACAGCTGCAAAGTATCCGGCTGTCACAACACAACCGTTTTAGTGCGGGCGCAACTCCTTGTCAGATGCCATTTGTCAGCGAAACAGTCGGTTTACAGCTCTGCATAAAACAAACACACACAAGCGCACCACAGATTAGTAAAAGGTTTATCACAAAATTGAATACATGCAAATGAGCACACAGGAATATTTCTATTTGCTGTGGTGGATGTAGGAGTTTGAGCTATCTGGGAATGTATGTTAATTAATTTCTGACTTTTTAACTTGGGAGGTTCTGACAACTAGCAGCAATGGGCAGAACTCACTGCAGTTTCTTCCCCCCATACAGGGGTAACAGGAAGGGTTCACAGCTTTAGTGTTAGGACCTGCATTTTTGGTTTACCTTGACGATGGTATGCAGACTTACGACACTTTGGCCAAAGGGTTTAACTAAGCAACCAAGTAATTACTATTATTATTCAAGTATTTAAACTTTATACTCATTACCATATACAGGCATACCCCGCATTAACGTACGCAATGGGACCGGAGCATGTATGTAAAGCGAAAATGTACTTAAAGTGAAGTACTACCTTTTCCCACTTATCGATGCATGTACTGTTCTGCAATCGTCATATACGTGCATAACTGATGTAAATAACACATGTGTAACAGGCTCTATAGTCTCCCCGCTTGCGCACAGCTTTGGTACAGGTAGGGAGCCGGAATTGCTGTTCAGGACGTGCTGACATGCGCATGCGTGAGCTGCCGTTTGCCTATTGGGCGATATGTCCTTACACGCGGGTGTACTTAAAGTGGGTGTACTTAAAGCGGGGTATGCCTGTATGTTTTGTCAATTTGATGTAGCATTGGGCACCCGTGTCTTCTGTTGTACGTATACATTTGCCACGCTCAGTAGCACTCATTTTGGCATAAATATATAGTCATGATGTGGTGGATGTAGGAGTTTGAGCTATCTGGGAATGTGTGTTAATATATATATATACTAGTCCCATGCTGTGTTTAAAAGCTGTGTGAACGGCGATACATCAGCTTAAATGGGCTCCATGTGAATGGATATTCCAGGTAAAAGGTGACACATTGTGTGCTCATTTGCATGTTATCTCCCAGAATCCCTTGCTGCAATGGGAGCATTGTATGCGAGATGATAATGGTTGAAAGGCAGGGTTGCAGACCTGTCTAAGACATGTGAATGTGCTCACAAGTGATATTTTTTATTGGCTATATGCTAACGGTGGAGGTTTTCTGTCGCCTTTTTCACCCACCATAACTTTATATATATATATTTACATTATACTTACAGTATTTATACTTTATATATAAATACTATATTTACAGTATATATACTTTATTTATATATATATATATATATATATATATATATATATATATATATATATATATATATATATATATATATATATATAGATATACGTTACCGTTCCAAGGATTGGTAAACAAGAGACAGCACTCAATGTTTCTGGATGTATTTTTGCTATCACTAATACACTTTGATTTTCAACATTGAGTGCTGTCTCTTGTTTACCAATCCTTGGAACGGTAACGTATAACTACATTCTCTGTATGGGACGTGCACCTGTGGCTTACCAGCACCTATTGGAGTGCCAACTGCCTTTTCTGACTATATATATATATATATATACACATTACATACATACATACATACAGTATGTAACGGCGTTTCCCCCACCCAATCGCAGATAGGGGCCATTACAGGGTGTATGTGGTGAATACCTGCTGGTAACAAGAGGGCTGAGTCGTCCGTGGTGACTTTGGGACACAGGAACAGGCTTCTAGGGTCCATACCCACATAATACTTAGCAGTGCAGTGCCTCCATCTGCCGTAGGCTTCGGGGATATGGAGGCAATCTCCCACGGTAGAATGTTATCTCTCTCCCCAATTAGACAACACACCAGGCAGGAGGTATATTGCAACACAGGAACGGTATTATTACTACTCTTATTGCAGTAATACAGGTACTCAGAAGTCACCTGCCGGATCACAGTCTCTTCTCTCAGATATCACCAGAGATAGTCCCTGGACAGTCACTACGGGCCTAGGGCACCCGCAACAGTCCTAGCTTTTCCCCACCTCCCTAGCAGAGGCAGAGGTATAGTCACTCTACTCCTCCCCGGAGGGAAGAGCACATGGGAAGGTCTCAATCTCAGGCTCCCAGTCGGGACCTGTCTTCCTCATGGGGAAGGACAACCACTAAATTTAGGGTGGTCCTGCCCTTAAGTACAGCCAGAGGGCGAGCATCCCGTTGGCCCAGCCACAACAGAATATGCCACCCCCTGCTGTCACTCAAGGGCAGCACCAAAGAATGAAAGGGGAAAACCCGATGATAATATAACTACTGGCAAACCTGTGAACACCAGGGTTTACTGCCAGCCCATTGGGTAGATTTAGTAGCCAGGGGGTACCTCGCTACACGTACATACATAAAAGCTCTGTACACTATAATTTCATCCATGTGGAACAGTAGTAAGTGTGATGGTGAGGGGGTAACTGGGCTTACTAATAAAGGTTTGTCTGTCCTGTTACCCCTGAGCCCGGTTTGGGGTCCAAAGAGTGTCAGCTCTTGGGCCCAAGTGTTGCATATGCACTGTGAAGTAACATGTGAAGATGTGCGACAATAAAGATTTTGTGTGTTTTTGCCTGTCTGGGTGTGCTGGGACCAGGGGATGTTTAGGCTGAGTTCCAGGGTGGGTTTGACGGAGAAACTGGTTGCAGAATGTTGCTATGTATCGGGGTGTCGGAGTTACAGGATTCCCCAAGGGTGTACCCAGGAATCAGGTAAGATTCTTGGATATACTAAAGCACATTGCTCAGGTCAAACTCCTACCCTGCAAACGTTCTTGTGACCTCGTTAGGGTTCCCGTGCAACATGATCCAGACAAGGTAAAATGGGGACACAAGGGGTTAGTGAACACCCACAACCTACACGGGGCATAAGGGATTAATGTATAATCCCACACTCTACACAGGGTCCCTAGGATAAAGGGACACTGCCCAGGTAATGCCCAGGTACCCTGAATCCAGTATAGGGGTTCAGGGGTGTTACTCCAGTCAGGTATCAGGCTGAGAGGGTTTTATTAAGAAAAGGCTGTGCGAGCTTTAAAAGCGAAGTTAAAATGTTTAAAGATCCAGTTGCTGTGTGTAAGAAATGAAGACTGGTGTAAGGAGAACCGTTTAGGTTACACTCTATTTCATACATCAAAAACTGTAACACATTTTAGCAGCAGAATGTATGAGTATATTTTTAGGCAGCAGTGTTTTAAAATATGTTTAAACTTTATGCATTAAATCAGACAGGTTCTGTTGTCCTGCAAAGACTCAGAGGGGGGCTTATTGCTACTAGATCAAAGGGACATTTGTCCTAGAGGTGTGATCCCTTTTGTTAGCAGGAAAGGCTAAATGAAGCACCGATATCCTCCATTCAAAGGGTCCCTTTAACTTAGCCCAGACTTAGTGGCATGGAGCCAGTGGGGGGTTTGAATAGTGAATGAGCAAAAATGGTGGTTTTGTGTACATGCTCTCTCACTGTTATGAAGCCAAAGAGGTCAGCTGTTGCCAACCTGGCAAAGTGTGTGAAGGCCAGGGATGAAATTCCCACGCCACTGTTTGGAGGGCAAGCTGTGGAACTGCCTCTCCTAAAAGGGTATATGATAGCTAGCCCCATCGCAGAACTCTCTCTGGTGTGGTTCAATCTAAGTTCCATCTTGTAAGAAGTTCCCAGAATTCCAAGCTCTGAGAAAGTTGTCTAAATTTCTCAGAGGCTAAGTGTCCAGATACAAGACTCCAGCAGAAAGAGGTGACTTGTATCTTGCTGTTTGTTTGCCCCTAGGAAAGATTAGTTTTGTATCCCAGTTTCCAAAGTAAGTGTGTCTTTCTTCTGTATTTTGTGTAATATTGTGTGTCTGCCTATTTAAGTGAATAAATTACAATTTATTTCATCATTCGTTTTGCTCAATGAAATGATCCTGGTAATTAAGGTGTTAAAAGCTTGGTCTCCCGTGACAGTAAGGTGTCCTAATATGCAATGAATCTACACTTTTCCAGATATAAACACTATATACAAACAGTTAGCCAAAGTTAAATTACTTTTCAAAACAAAACAACATATCCACTCCTTAGAAACCTTGGTTTGAGAACATAAGGCCATAATGTTACTCTGTGCAGTTTAATTGACTTTACTTTTTATCTTAAGATAAAGGAAATTGTGAAGAAAAAAAATGTAACTAATTCCCTCGATTCCCTCGATTCCATCAGAGGTGGCTGGCAGACCCTATGTATCAGCCATTAACTGCTTCCTGAATGGCTAATAGACAAGTTTTCGCTCCAAGGCAAACAATACATTTTTTAATAGCCTTTTTATAACGGAAAATACAATTAATTTTCAAAGTAAATGCCACAGCTGCATAGAATGCTCAAATAATTAGATTTATGATGGATTGTTGTTTTAACTTCTTCAGTGCTGTTTCCATGCCAGCACGTTTCTAGGCTCTCTGGTTGCGTGGTGGTTAAATGAACATCTCCCTCCCCAGGTTAGCTATATGTACTATGGAATATTGCCCAATAATTCTAATAAACTAGCAATGAAAATATAAACTGACAGTGTTTCCTGGGGCGCAGGGCTGAAAGTTTGACCTGGGCCCTCGGTTGTTTGGAGGGGGGGGGGGCACGTTCTGAGCAGAGAAGCAACCTGCTCAGTGTCAGTGGGGGCCCATTTGTTTTGCTGGAGGGGGCTTTTTGCAGAATGGGCGAGGGTGAGACCCGCCAATCTTCTGGGATGGCGACCCCATCAGGACAGGTGTCTTCAGCATGGGGAAGACAGCTTTGGCACATTGAAAAAGTAGCTCAGACTGTTTTTGTCCAAAAATCTCCTTAAACTTCAATGGGTATTTTCAGTCAAAAGCATCTTTTTTGACGTATGTAGAATAAGGTCCTAATGGTGCAGTTATTGTTGCAGTTCAGAACAGGGACAAGATAAACAAATCTCTATTATAGTCTTTGCGTTTAGCAGGACGAGATATTCAGTGTTGTCCAGGAAGCATGTTGCAAAAAATCTTCTTACTAAAGAAAGTGTTCAATTAATTGGAAGTGACAGCAAGAAAATGATCTGGCTGAATGCTTTGATAAGCAATCAAGACTTAATAGATCAGGAAATATAATTGCTTACTTAATCATGCCTAGAGAGGTGTTACTTTTTGTGTTGTAAACACGGGGAAAATAATCCCATGGCAAGGGCAGCTGCCATTCTCAATATGGATGTGGCAAGCGCTGATTCCTTCTGACTAGCAAGGCAGTAGGTTACTTACTGTAAAGCTGCAGGGCCATCTAGAAACATGCAAGAGATCAAATGCACGCCCATTTAACACCATTTAAATCTAACACACAATATATATGTACACATATACAGTATATCACTTGTGAGCACATTCACATGTCTTAGACAGGTCTGCAAGCCTGCCTTTCAACCAGTATCACCTAGCATACAGTGCTTCCACTGCAGCAAGGGATTCTGGGAAATGACAAGCAAATGAGCACACAATGTGTCACCTTTTGCCTGAAATCCATTTACATGGAACCCTTTTAAGCAAATGCTCTGCTGTTCACACAGCTTTTAAGCTTTGCATGGGATTAGATGCAAAGCCAGTCAAACCACTCACAGACATGATTAAACCTTAATGGGTCTCATCAGTGTGAGGTTGGTTGTACAGGCTTTGCCATTTTCAAGGCTGGGTAGTTTTGGTGGAGGTTTTTTGTCGCCTTTTTACCCGCCATAAGTTAAAATGTGTATGGTACATACAGATAAACCCCGTTTATAAACAAACTTAACTTCTACTGCACAGCACTGAAAGCCAGTAAAATACTTTGTGTAGGGTGTGTGTGTGTGTGTGTGTGTGTGTGTGTGTTTGTGTGTGTGTGTGTGTGTGTGTGTGTGTGTGTGTGTGTGTGTGTGTGTGTGTGTGTGTGTGTGTGCGCAGACGTGTGTGTGTGTGTGTGTTTGTGTGTGTGTGTGTGTGTGTGTGTGCAGACGTGTGTGTGTGCAGCCGTGTGTGTGTGTGTGTGTGTGTGTGTGTGTGTGTGTGTGTGTGTGTGTGTGTGCGCAGCCGTGTGTGCGCAGCCGTGTGTGTGTGTGTGTGTGTGTGTGTGTGTGTGTGTGTGTGTGTGTGTGTGTGTGTGTGTGTGTGTGTGCAGACGTGTGTGTGTGCAGCCGTGTGTGTGTGCAGACGTGTGTGTGTGTATGTGCATGTATGTGTGTCTTGTGTGTCTGTTAGCAATAAAGCATTGAATGTTATAATAATAATTTTTAAAAAAAGATTGTAGATGTTTTTAAATCGGGAGCCACGCTCAGATCGCGCTGTATACATACATTTTTACGCTTAATAGTATTAAAATAAAACCTCTGTTTTTCCAACGTGTTGAAGAAAATGGTTTAAAGTCAAGTAAGAAAAGAATATTGCCATGTTCGCTGTGATTCCAACACTACAGTGATAACATATGGGTGACAGTCTCTTAGGGCTCTGAGATAATTCACAGTGAAGGCCATAGAAAAAAACTAAATAAATAAAACAATTTTAATATTTTCTTAGAACAAAGAATGTAGCCCTGAGCTCCTTAGGCAGCATGACTGACAGGCAAAGGCTCCATCTTCCCCTCCTTACCTCTCTCACCACTGTGGGGCCTGAGGGGGGGGGGAGGGATTATTTAGGCTGAGGGCAGGGGTGTAAACCGGCTGCTGCAGTTTGTAGTCATGCCACTATGCATTGCTGGCTTTGACAGACGCTTTGACTGGGGCTGCAGAGAACACAGCTTTGGACCAGTTTCGGTTGTGGTATGCCCTGAGTGTTTGACTTATGGAGTGAAGTGGTGGAGTAGGTGCAAATATTGACCAGGTGGAGGGAGCTAATCCGGCCATGTGAGCATAGAGGCGTGCCGGGCCCAGCTTGTTGGTCAAGCTGCCTTGCCTCTGCTCCCTTCTTTGTTCTTCCCAGTCCACACGGTGTGGTTGTTGCATGCCCAAGAGGTTAGAGATGGCTCTGGCTGCTGCTGCAGCTCCAGGGGCTGTTGGGTGTAGCAAGAGTTGCCAGGTGTCCAGTATTTCAATGGACTGTCCTGTATTTGGACACACTGTCCAGTAAAAAAATTGAAGTAATACTGGACATGTATCTGTCCGGTATTGCATCCCTGGACTTTGTGACCTGACTGACTTAGGGGGCCATGGGATTTCCCAAAGCAGGGAGAGAGCAGGGCTGTTGGTAGGGGGCTGGGCAGTTTCCTCCATTCCTATTGGCTGCAGCTGGGTATTGCAGCCAGTCAGGAGGAGGTTTGAGGAGCTTGGGAGTGGGGCCAAGGACAGGAGGAAACAGCATGGAGCAGAGTGAGGTGAGAGGTGTGTATCTCGACTGCGTCGCACCTTTCACGATTATGTCCAGTATTTTTGAAGAAGCCACTTGGGAAACCCTAGGTGTAGTGTTGGGGGCTGCAGGGGGAGCTTCGTCTGTATCCTCGCCAGGAGCACATGGCATGGAGCCCGCGTGCCACCTGTGCTCTGGGCTTCCAGCAGGGTTGCACCCAAGTCAGGAGGTAAGTGGGGCGGCGGAGGCTGTCGTGGTGGAAGTTCTCCAGTTGCATCCAGAAGGGAACCACGTGGTGGGGGTGGGCTGGTTTGGCAGGCGTTAGAGACTCAGCCTGGTTCACACGAATTGTCAGACTTCTAATTTATATGAGCGGTGAAGTGAGGCAGTTTTGTATATGGTTCTATTATGAAAATGAAAAGAAAACTATATTTTTGTACATCCCAGTAGAGGAATCAAATTGTGCAGACTGTTGGTGGGCATTAGTATAGCACTTGTCAAAAGGCATGGAAGTGTCATGAATTAACTTGAGATAATTAAATAATAATAAATAATAATTAAAATGAATTGCCTGTGACTTACATATCAGTAAGCATTTTGTGGGTTGGTATTGTACACAAAGATTTTCAATTAAGCAATGTTTTTGCTGATTGACTTACATAGATATAGTTTAAAAAAGGTAAGAGAAGGGCCTTGGTTCTTAGGGTGACAGCCTCTTCCCCTCATTTAACCCCCCTCCTTTAGCATCAAGGTCCCAGGAGGTGGATGCTGATAGTGAGTCCCCTATTGGCCTCTATGGGGTTGAGCTTGGGCTTATTTGTACCGTGGGGAGCCACCAATGGGGCTATTGTGGTCCAAGGGGGCTTCTTGGCACCTGTATCCATGCCAGGGCCTGGTGCTTCACCTGTGCTGGTGGGGGTCAGTTCATCCCCGGGTGAGCGTGAGGTGGTTGTAGAGCTGTGCTTGCCTCTAGAGGCAAGACAGAGGTGGTGTTTCCAGGTCCTGCGTGGCCGGCAGAGGTGGGTAAAGTTTCTGATATTGGGTTTCGTGAAGCTTACACGTGCGTCAGTAGCCCATTAGGATTACACTTACCCACTCTGAAGGAGAAGATATGGAAGGGAGATTATGTCTGTAGCAGGGTCCCTCCCCCAGTCCCCGGTTCCCCCGCTTACCTCCGCTGCAGCAAACGAATTCGCAAAGTATTGTGACAGGCGAGCGCATCGTCGGAGGCTCCCGGCAAAGGATGCTGCCATCTTGCGTGCTGTTACAGGGGATCGCACATGCGCAGTAATGTCCCTGATAGCGACGGCCAATACGAGAAGGGCTACGCTGGGACTACAAGTCCCATCATGCATAGGGGCTGCAGCAGCATATGACCCACGGCAGTCAATAGGGCCAGAGATTTTCCTCTGCAGAGAGATAGATACATTTCGTTAGTTTGCAGCCACGCCAGTAAGAGCTGGGACAGCAGAAGGGTAAGGTGTGCATGTTCAGGGTGTCAGTGACCCATGCACTAGGCCAGAGACCACCTTAGGCTCCAGTTAGACCCCGACTCCCTTCAGCTTGTGGTTGCTGCAGGGACAGGCCCATAGATAGGGAAACTGTCCTGTGGTGACATTGTGAGGGACACAGCTGTATCTTGGCATCACGTGGTCTTGGTCCAGATCACCACCTACAGCAAAGAGACATTCTTCATGGTGGCACCATCCACGCTTTGGGTGGGTTATCTCTGGGGACAGCAGGGTGGTTGGGTGCCCAGGGGCACCGCACTACTTTGGGGTGAACCCAATCGGGGTGTGGACATGGTGTTGGGGGCACGGTGTGGGGTTGCGGTCCTGCAAGGCCTAAGTGGTTCTATTATTATTATTATTATTATCGTTATGCTTATGTGTTAGTAAACTTGTTACACTATACCAGTGTGTATTACTTACAGTATATGGTGTCCTGCACAGGGTTATTCCACACTGTTAGGATCTCGTGCAGGTGGAGGCACTGTCAACCAATGGATCAGGTATACCCCAGGCTCCCAGCAGCGGAGGTTCAGGCTTCCTGTGAGCCGCAGGTAAAGCACCACACATACCATAGCTGCCATATCTCCCAGGGAGTGGGGGAAAGTGCACTACAGGTAGACATATTGTCCTCATTACCAAGCTACGGGGAGGCATTAGCGAGATCCATTAAGAAAGGGGAAGCTGGAAATGTTGTTCCCCCAGGCATTTCCTAATTAGCTTTAAGTGTCTTCCATCCTAGCAAGTGTGATTGTCAAAAACTTTCCCCATCTTTGCTCCGCTTTGTTTTACTACCAAGATATGGTTCGATTTATGAATTGGCATTCTAGCGGGATGTCTTGGTGGCTCTTTGATGATTACTTCTGGCAAATGATGGCTGTGCACAAATAATTATTTGGGAATGCAAAGAATATGGACTTATTGTTAGAACTGATGACGATTCAGAAGTTGAAACCCACCCAAGGGGTGGCCACCAGTGCATTTTTGTGGGTGCAGATTGCAGCATGCCTTATCGTTGTGTGGCTGCGTGTTCTCAGCGGCCAGATAATTTCAGAAAGGGCAAGCTCGGGTGTGGGAAACCAGTTCACCGGGTGTGGAGGGAGGGTGATTATGCTGGTCAGTGTAGAAAGGAAGGAGTTTTGCTAAACCACTGCCTTGCTAAGGTGTGAGCCATCCATTTACCTGGCATATGTAGTGTCTCCAGGGCTAGTTTAAGGGCGGTTAAATAGCCCCGGTGATGGCAGTTGTTTCTGGGCTGTGCGGGTTAACCTTGCCAGACAGGGCTCCGGTGGTACAGTATTGCCTTGTGGTGGCATTTATGGGTGAGGTGGCAGGACTCACTCCGTGGTGGGTACATGGCTCATTTTCACAGCTGATTATGATTCAGCAGAGCATCCAGGGCAGGGCTGTGCTTTTGCTTGATTGGTTGTTGGCCACAGCTTGAGTGTTGTCGGCCTTCCTGATTAGTGGAGCACTCTGGCAGGATTTGGGGAGTTGACGTGCTTTAATTGTTGTATTCAATAAATGCTGTGGCCGTTTATACCGCCAGACCTTTCTTGTGTGCATTTTATTTAAGGGGTGTGTTCAGGTGGTGGGGAAAGTGGCATCGCAGGCTCTAAGTTCATGTGTTGGAAAATGTTCACAACTGAATTTATGGCCATTGGATATGGTAAAATAAAAGTAGTTTGGCCTTTCTTTTTTTTCAATGAGTTGGAGACAATAAATTCCCCTGCCCCCCTCCCCCCTCTAGTCTGCCCATATAAAACCTCAGGCACTGTTTGATGCTTGGCTTCCTTTCCTATTTAGGATAGCCTTCTGTCTATTACAATGGGAGATGCATCTTTAAATTCCTTGGTGAAACTGTTTGATTTGAACTGCATTTGCAGATCCCTTTAGCAGTGAAAGGGGTTAACATGTGTTACGTTGTATGGCTGCAGTACCTGAAGTGGTTAAGTGAAGGCATGCCCGGCTTGCATTATATCCCCATAAACCTTATAAATCCTGTAGGCAGTGGGATTGGATATTGATTTGTGCTTTATGTTCACAGAAGCTTAAGGATGGAACGTCACATTTAAATGCCCTCGCAAGAAGGGAGTCCAATTCAGACTGGTGCCCGGAGTGGAGCCTTTTCTCTGCAGATTAGAACCAATCAATATATATCTTATTTTTTTTTTAAATAACATTATTTTAAAATGTGCGTACTTATTGAGCTACAGTTACTGTATTATTGCTTTCTGTGGTGAAAGTGCTATTGAAAAGGTAGTGGCAGAAATAGCAGAGCTTACGCTGAATGTGACATGCTGGGCCAGCCTTAGGATGTGCCGGCCCCATGGTGACACGCTGGCTGTGGGAGCCCTCTGGTGGAAGTAGTGGGGGGTAAACTGCAGGAGGAGGGCTGCTCCAGAGAAGGTTAGACCCCCCCCCCTCCTCACCACACACACACTTTGGGGTGAGTAGCACACCCTTGGGGTGTGAGGCTGTCCTGCCGTGAGCCCCGAACTCCCTCCTTCAGATCCCATCACCAGCAGGAGGGAGCACGGGGCACCCTGAAGGCGCGGGGACCAATGCAATGCCTTGCTCTAAGGCCGACCCTTTAAATTGAATCAAACTATGGTTGCTGGTTAATCTGTATCAGTTTCTCATCATTATTCTGTAAAGTATCTCATGTTTACTGGCTCATGCAAAGTTGATATGCTCTTTGTGACAAAGTTATGTCTTGCAAGAAACTGAGCAGAAAATCTAGCAGAACCGTGGAGAATGAATGAAGCTTGGTTTCCTTCGGATCTGTGCTGTATTGTTGATTATAGCTATAGCCACAGTTACCAATGCTCCAAAATAATAACCAATGTTAAAGGTTCTTTCAAGTACGCTTTGTAAGAGAAGATATTAAAATAAATATGCCAAACATCTCTTAAATGAAGTGGCAGAATCACTTCACTATTAACAAGATGCAGTGAGGTAAAAAAAAACCACTATAAAATAAACCAGTGTACAGTACGTGAATCAGGCAGAAAAGTGAATTCATAAGTAACAGACAAAAAACAAACTACCGTAGGCCAAGAAAACAGATCCACACATGGTGCTAAGCTTTAGCACGGCTTTATTTCCATTCATATGCATGTAAGTAAAGCACTGCTAAACTGTAACGCCCTTTTGTGGATCTGGTCGTAAGTATAACAGACTTCTTTGGAAACATTAAGTAGCCCTCAAATTAAACATCTCATTTTTATTTTGTATACGGTGAATAATAAATATATTTCTGTTTTCTTTAGGTTCACTGATTTCATGTTTAGCAGCTACGTGTTTTTTCTTATTTACCTAATTGTTGTTTACTTAAGGTTTCTCGGCTTGACTACGTGAAAGCATCTTAATTATTTTAGAAGAGGAAATAAATCATTTGCCTGTAGATTTGATAGATGACAAACTGGTCACCACAAGAGTTGAGAAAAAGATTGTAAAACCCTTACAAGAGGTATTTCATGAAGAAAACATCAAAATAGACCATTTAAAAACATTTATAAAGACAACTTTTTCACATAGTGCTTTTCTCCCAATGGGTCTCAACGCGCTTCATAATTACAGTATACAGGAGTGTTCGGTACACAGCAACTTTTTACAGACACAGTCCCTGCCCAGAGGAGATTACTGTATTTTTGGTGCCTGAGGCACAGCGAGATAACATGACTTGCCCAAGGTCACGGAACTGACAATGGGAATTGAACCAGGCCCCCCCAGATTCAAACTTGGTGTCATTGTTTACGTCAGAGCCTTTACTCACTGAGCAACTCCTCTCTATTTATACCTGTTTGGTCTAAACCCCCCCCCCACCCCCCACCCCCCACCCCCCTATATACTATATGTGACTTATTACACATACCACTGCTGCTAGGTTACCTCGACCCTAGGAGGGAATGATCCTTTAACCCTTTGTGTGACTCAACACGTTCTCTGCAATCTTATTTTCATGTCCCAGGGGTGTCTGCGCATGACCATGTGAATGCTACACCAAGGTGTCATGTAGTTGAGTGTCAGAAGATCGGTGACACTCGGGGTTGAAGCACCCAACCTCTGAGGTTGGACCAAAAATGTCGATCCTGTTCTAATACACACTTTATTGATTTTTTTTTATCAAAGACCACTGGATACTTTCTCTTTTCTTTGCTGGCTACTTGAGAGCTCCTAATCCTTTACAGTTATATAGAAAAGATAAATCTGCCTAGACTCAGCCTTCCTGCAGATCTGCATGTGTAGGCTTCGTAACCACAGTGCAGGGCTTGTTCCATTGCTTTGTTTGGCTGGGTTAAGGCCATGCTTGTTAGTAGCTGGGATGTTTTCTACATTTTTGTGCTCCATTCTTCAACCAAAGCAAATTTGAGATACTGGTGTGTATGGATTTGTATATATGTATGGATGAATGTATATCTTGATTTATATAGCGCAATCCATGTACAGTACATTATGCTTTGCAGCAGTAATACACGTGACATAATAATATAACTCATAATCGGAACTAGCGCTTCAGACATACAAGTAACAATAGGAAAAGGAGCCCTTGTCCCAAAGAGCTTACAATCTAAGTGTATTCTTACATAGACTGCATTATTTTCATGTAGAAACCCCAAACATGAAGCTTTACCATTTGTATGCCAGCGAGGCCAGCAACAGAAGCATCTTCCGGCATCTAAAAGGTCTAACTTGTTTTTCCCATTATTTTATTATTTAAACAATGCATGGAGTGGTCATAATGGCTTCAAAACCCTAGTGGTACTGTGCCCACTTTTAAAATGATCTAGAATGTGTGAAAAGCTCTTTGGGCTGAATTCTAGAAAGCCATCAGCAGTATTTATGCTGGAAAACAAGGAGAAATGCTTTCTCCTACAATACTTTAATATACTGTATCTCCTTTTCTTTTAAAAGAGAGGAATGGTAATTCTGTAACCAGTGGTAATCTATATAACATTTTAGCATTTGTGTGCCATAACACTTTGAACACTAGATGCATTGCATGTTGCTCTGGCAGGAAAAGCTCACTTGTTATCGCAGGGCAGTGTATAAAATGCTGCCTTTCGGCTTTTGAGTGACGTGAGCTATTGTAGAAGCGCATTAGCGAAGATCTTCAGTTTGCCAAATTATACACAAGCACAGATTAATTATAAACAAAATTCCTCTTGGGCATAAATGGATGTCCCATTATGCATGATCAGCATATCTGATTTGAATATTTATGAGCAGGGAGGTGAAGAGTGGCAAAGAAGGTGGCAGTCTCTGTCCCCTCTGCTGCCCATCTCCAAGGTGACGTGGAGAGCAGGCCCCCTTCATACAAGAAGCCGTCCCCATAATTACATTTTCTGTAGAGATAAAGGCAAGTAATTCATGCTTCATGCAGGCTTGGCCCCGAGCCTGTCCAGAATACCAAACTGACAATTATGCTGAATTATGGGAGAGTCGAGGATGTAGATAGTTATCCAACCTGAGCCCGGACCAGAGAATTCATTTTGTCTTATTAATGATCTCTGCCACGCTCTGTGGTTAACCGCTGGTCAACTCCATGAGCTGCCTGAACTGTTGTTTTTTAACAGTTTCTGTATTGGCTGCATTAGAAATGACTAAGTACTGAGGGGAACTCGCCCCCTAATGTAAAAATATGATGCATGATTTGTATGTATATTTTTTATTTGTATACTACCAACAGTATGTACAACACTATGCAAAATAGACATTACAATTCTCATACAATAAGGGCAGTTAGACAAATGCACATGATAGGAAAAAAGAATCTCTGGCCCAGATCCACAAAAGGCAAAAGGGTGCTAAGCTTTCTCTAGTCTTTACACCTATTCATATGAATGGAAGCTGAGGCTGCGCTTATAGTCACGGTGACGGCGACGTCAGGCTATGGTCGCTGGAAAAATCAAATTGAGATGTTCCAGCCATCGCGACCAAGCCGTCGCCCCGTCGCGCTGCGCTTACTATAAGCCCACGCGATGGCGGCAATGCATTTGTTTTGACGCAACGTCGTGTCGCTGTTGCCGTCACTATAAGCGCAGCCTAAAGCTTAGCACTCTTTTGTGTGAACTGAGCCTAGGTTTGAAGGTGGGAGACTTGCATAGACAGGAGGGGAAACAGTAAGTGGCAGGGCCTGACCCATAGAATTAGTAAGTGTGGCAGACCCTCCAACATGTTGTCCATAAAAACAGCTACACTTTATTTGTTATCTCAGTGTGGGATAGAGGAGCTGCCAGACAAGTGACCCCCACCCAAAGGAGGCATAATAACACATGCAATTTACCATATGCAAAGATCATAGTACCAATTAAATGAATAAATATGTATTTATGGCTTTGTGTATATACTTCTACGTGCACACACACGCGGAGTTGTGTTAACTGCCCCCCATAACCAGCTGATCATTAGCAGGTGCATAATTAATTTCACAGCTGCTTTAATTAGCTGAAGCTTCAGTCACTTGCAGAAATACTGTAGGTACAATAAATACAGCTGAATTGAATAGGTACAGGACATGCAAAACAGGTACAATACTTGCTAAAAAGGTTCAGTCGGAGCGTGTGTGTGTGTGTGTGTTCGTGTTCATGATCCCAAGCTAGTGATATGCTTCATTTAGAGGATGTTTTTAAGATTTGACTTGAAAGTACAAAGGAAGACCCATAGTGTGTGGGTCAAAACATTGGTGATATGTGAGTTATACAGTACAGTATATTATTTTGATCACTTTACTTTGGAGTCCTGCTGCCCTTGTACTTTCATTTGGAGATTATATACAGTGGGAGAAGGCATTTCTCTTGCACCCACCTTAGTATATCGTATGTCTCCATTGTTACCCCTTCAGTAGCCCCCTTTTTATGGTTGTACTATAAATTTGACTTGCAGGTAAGATGTCACAAACCCAGTGTGTCTGATGCAGGAGTGGATGTCAGTGACCAGTAAAACAGGCCGAAGAGCGAAGGCAAAATGGGGTCACCAATAGGGGTCCAAGGCTGGCGGAGAGGCCTCATCTGGGTCACCAGCAGTGGTCACATGCAGGCAGCAAAGTGGTGTGGGTCACCAGCAGAGGCAGAGGTCAGGGGAGGCAGCGAAGTAAGCAGGAACACAGTAACAGGACTGGAATGCAGGACACGCCAATTTTTGTAAGTCAAGGACCTTTAATAAAATTACTAATACAAACCCAAAACAAGCTACAGGCAGAAGGCAGGTAAGGACCAGTAACAATAAAACAAAGGCAAGGCGGGACAGCAAAGGGACGTTTATAAGACAGCAGCAGAAGACAGAGGAAGGGTGCTGGAACGTGACAGAGAGGTCTCCTTGCAGCACTCAGTGCAGAGCAGCAGTCCAAGTTGACGAGCGGGGGAATCGTAAGCAGAGCAAGAGCTTACAGGACATTTCAGGGATATCAAGGAGAGATGGGGCTTGGCATGTACTTCTGAGAGTGGGACAGTTCAACAGGAGGCAGCAGTGAGGGCATTTTCTTTTTTTTAGTGAGACAGTACAGTAGAAGTGGAAGGGTAGAAAGGAGGCAGTTACGAGCTGCAGTTGTAACAAGCTAGCGTACCTTTATTTTTAGGGATCAACATGGAACCCCATATAGCGATTATGAAATTATATGGGATGAGGTTGTATACAGACTGGCACAAAGATGCATGCTTTTGTTAGATTTCTTTATTTAAAGTGGATTTATATGTAGTTTAGCTATATATTTCATTACCCTTTACTTTAGGGGTCTGACACCTTTTTTTCCCCTACAATTACACCATTGCCTTAGAGAAAAGGGTACTGGAGATGCTGCGGACCAGGTCTGCTGTGTTAAATTGGTCTCTCCCATCCAGACCTCTAACCCATAGTGAAAACCAGGGGAGAACTTCTACTCTGAAGTGCTTCTCTACTGATGTTCGAAGAGGGTTTAAGGGCATTTGAGGTGGGCATCTTTTGCCCGCAGATATTATAGAGGCCACCAATAACTTTTCTGATTCTCTGTTCTAAGAACAAAGTTTAGATGCGTGTAAGTGTCTGATGTACTTGTCATTGCTTTGCTCTGTATGCAGACTATTATCAGACCAATTATTGGTCCTCCAGGACCCCTTATAATTGAGAATATTTATTATGTAATATAAGATGCATCAGAATACTTTTCAACATAAAGGTTGTTGCAAATACAGTAGATGTGTAGTTTCCAAAGGCTTTTCAGCTGTTTCAACCTTGGTTCAACCTTGCGTTTTAATTCTTTCAACCTTACAAAGATGTAGTAAATGGGATAAGGGCTTCATTTACCCTTATGCTAGCTACAGGACTATATTTTTAACCCCATCTTTTAACCTTTTAACCCCATCTGCTGACAGTGGAGAAAGCAATGGGCTTGTTCTAGGCACTCTGAGGGTTTAACTCCATATGCCTCAGCATAAGTAGAACAGCAGTTCATAAAGGGAGCAGGAATTCACTGTTCAAGAAGCATTCATTATACAACCCCAGATGCACATTCCTGTATAGGAATAGATCTTTTTCATTTGATACTATTCAGTATCCAAGGTAAAGAGCAAGCAGGAATTGGCAATGCAATAAAATGTGCAGCCTTGGAAAGAACCAATTGAACTTATGCCAGTGATATGAGTTTTAGGTTCAATCTAAGTGACTGATGCCTTTTCTTTTTCTTCAAAGAAATACAGGTTAAAATATTTGTAAATAATAGTTGACACTTTAAAAAAAAATGTTTGTAGTCATTTGTAACTGTAGTTTGAAGCAGCAATCCAGTCAGCATTGTGCATGTTGGGTCCTTCAGAGTTGAACTGCGCTCTTTTTTTAATTTGTTTTTATTTCAAACAGTTTATTGGGTTTTTCAACATAGTAGACACAACACAATACAAGAATATACAGACATATCTCATCCGAGAAAAGCGTATGTGAACACAGTTTAAAATACATTAGAACTGGGATTACATTGTAGCGTGTTGTGACATTCAAATAATTGTTGTGGTAATTCAAAATAAACAAGTGAGGGGGGAATGGTAGCACCCTGCTCATTTAGGACTCTTTCTTTCTTTTATAATAATAATAACAATAGCATGTTCTTGTATAGTGCTGCTACTTTTACTTAGCCCTTTACAGAGACATTTTGCAGGCACAGGCCCCTGCAATCTATTTTTTGGTGCCTGAGGCATAGGGAGATAAGGTGACTTGCCCAAGGTTCCACTGCTTCAAATTCAGTGCCAGTCAGTGTCTTTACTCATTGAGCCACTCTTTCTCCTTTTATGTACTTTTATGAGCAAAAATACAGAAAGAAATATGGGTAGATGGGGGGAACGATAAATATTGGTTATTGCTGTTTCCAGTTCGGATCCACAACCCCCACATCGCCATACCAATAAAAATGTGTTAATTGGTTGATTGATAGATTAGTTCATTCGCTAAATAATTTTCCTAGTTGTTTAGTCAGTTCAGCTTTCCAACCATGGGTCCCAGGTCTTATAGAACTTATTTGTGGTGTGTCTAAGGAAGGCAGTAAGCTTTTCCATTACAATAACCTAGTTAATCCTTTCCACCATTTGTCTAGTAGGTGGTGATTGGTTCTTCCAGGAGGCCGCTATAGCACATCTTGCTGCAGTTAGGGTAAACGAAATTAGGCATTTTAATGAATTACTCACCTCCTCTATGGTTTTGCTAATAGATAGATTAGTAGATCTAAAGGGATTGTAAATTCTATTGTGTCTCTAATAATATTTTAGATAACTATCCAGTAATTTAGGGTTGTCAAATAGGGGGATAAGCTGGGATGTTGAAGATGACAACTTGAATTTCTCTTTTGCCGTAGACCAAATATTCCATGTAAATTTTATAGGGCATAGTTCGGTTACTTTTATATTCAAATCCTTCCTGAACTGTGCTATTTTGGGGGGGGGGGGGGGGTGACCTAACCACCCAGCTCCAAAGATACCCACTTGTTTAGTTACCGTTCCTTCCATCTTGGGCTGATAGCTAAAAACGGTAATTTTCACTACCTTAATATTGGAGGGGCATCATAATCTGTGCATCACAGAACTCCTATTGATGCTCTCCAAATGGATCCAATTTACATTCCGGTATATTGATCAAAAAGAGCTTGATAAATTGATGGAGAGAGACACAAGATGAAACGGATGCCATCTGCATCAATTTTGCTCCAAAAATGCCTTGATACATACCCCCTTAGAAGTAACTGTGTAATACATATTGGTAGGTTGCCTGGAGTGTAAAATAACCTTTGAAAAATATTAAAATAGGTTTCGTAGTTGCCAACATTCATATTCAGGGAATATTCCCATCCCTACCACGTACTAAACCTTTCTGTCCCTTTATCCGGCATGCAGAGAAACTGACATTTCCTGGAGACACAACAAGGTCAAAAAGAAGCAGGAACTCCGACATTCAAAGAATTATATATCTAAAATCACACAATCTTTGGCCCTTGTTCAGTATGCTATTAAGATGCCTTCCCAGTGCTGGAAAAGAGTTCAGCTCCATTTCAAATTATTAGGACTAAAATGCTCTCCAGTACAGCACAGACTGCTTCACGACATTTTGAATAGGGAGCCTTATGTCTCACGCCTACATTGTTCCAACCTTTGATAGCTTCTGCCCCTCCAGCGATCATGTGACCACTCTCTGAAGCGATCATGTGATAGCTCCGGCACTGATGGAACAGAAGGTGAGGAGTCATCACCCTTCTGTCCGACATCGGGTCCTGAGCTCCGTAGAAGGGCAGGATGCAATTTCCCCTGAGAGAACAAGCATTTTTTTGAGGGGGACATAGTTACTAAATCATGGTGCACCTACGGTTCCAGAACTCATGACATAGCTACGTACAAGGGCAATCAAAGGGTTAAACATACAGTTTTTAAACTGCAGGCATACACATTTTGGGTGTACATGCAACACGAGCATATTAGGGAGACAATAACTGATGCACAGATGTTTAGAAATGGATTCTTAATCTCTGTCCTTCTGTAACACCATAGCTTCCAGTGGAGTGCTTCAAAAACACTCGCAGCAAAACTCTTAACTCTTTTACTGCCGCAGCAGCCAGCGCCGCAGACGTTTCTACTGCAAACGGGTTCATCCCGCCCTTTAACTTGCACTACAAATTTCCTGCAAAACATTGGAGATACTGAATATAGTGCCAGAGAGGTCATGAAGCACTGCTATACCAATATTTATCTGGGATTGAGTTTGGGGACACCAGCTTTATCTCCCTGTGCCTCAGCTTGCCAACCTGTGATTGAGTAACATTATATGCATTTGTTTACTCATAGAGAACAAGAAATGTGTTCTCAACAGATTAACCCCAGTGGTGCCTGCATGGATGTCCCTGAAGTAGAAGCTTTGGACATTAATGTGCTATATGAATGCAAATTAATACAATTCTCCATCATCATCCAGCCAGGTATCAAAGCTGTGAAGCAATCTTCACTGTGCTAGTGTGCTGGAGAAAAATGTTAGTCCTGTTCATCTGAGTGAATCGGAAGGATTCTCCAGTATGGTTTATTGAATAGGGGCCAATATCTGAGCATTACATTTGACTCCTCTCACAATTGTGCCCTGTTTAAATCATGCTAGGAAAGGCCCCTTCCCCATGTCACTCTGCAGCTAAAAGTGTAATGCATGCCCTCATCCTCCCCCACCTTAACTATTGTAATCTTATGCTAACTAGTCATCTGAAGTTAATTTGTGTTAATATGGCATCTATGGTTATTATTTAAAGACTGGATGGTATTCTGAAGCCCCTGTTTTCTGTCCGCAGGCCAGGTACAGTCAGGTCTCCACAGTGCAAGCCTCCCTTTGCTGACTCAAACCCTGAGCTGAGCTGAGACCACATTCCTAGGAGGTGAGAGGTATTTCAGTCATCACATCAGTTAGCACCTGAATATCACAGCCAAGCATGCAACTTGTTTACCCATAGGACCTCAGCTATTGACCTTTCTCTTTCACTGCTTGAGGGGACATGCTTCTCATAACCACACCCTCCAGTATTCAGGTCCATGTGTCTTACACAAAGGGAGACAAAGTGATTTGCCCAAGAGATGCCATTGTATACCAAACCGGGGGTTCCTTAAACTTTTGCTGTCAAAGGGATATACATAGATACCATAAGCGGTGCTATTCCATAAGACACATTACAGCCCATTCACTTGAATTACACAAAAACATGACAGTGGGATTCAAACTTTGTTTTCCAAGTCCAGACCCAGTACACCACTGGGCTTCCTCTCCCAAAATATTTCCCACGTCCGCAAGCATGGAACCTCGGAGGTCCAGAGTCACAAAGGATGCTAAGCTTCAGCATGTCCTAACTCCCATTAATTGGAATACCAGTTAGGTCATGCTAAAGCTTAGCACCCTTTAGTGAATATGGGCCAGAGTGAGTTTGTGTTCAGGTTTTATTAAGAGTTTTTTTTTTTGTTGCTTAGTTCATCAAATTAAATTCTTGTTCATAGCATCTTCAAATTTCTTCCGAGTTGACTAGGTGAAGTATTGTATTGTATTGTATGTCTTTATTTATATAGCGTCATTAATGTATATAGCGCTTCACAGCAGTAATACATGGGGTAATCATATAAATAACAAATAATATAAATAACAAGTCATGGGAATAAGTGCTTTAGACATAAAAGTAACATTAAGGAATAGGAGTCCCTGCCCCGAGGAGCTTACAGTCTAATTGGTAGGTAGGGAGAACGTACAGAGACAGTAGGAGGGAGTTCTGGTAAGTGCGTCTGCAGGGGGCCAAGCTTTATGTATCATGTGTTCAGAATATCCACAGTGCAGAATAAAGCAGTAGTAATATGAGTAAATGTAAACAATCAAAACTGTGTTCAATGGGCAAAGTGCTTTAGACTTGACATTTAAACATAGTAAGAAAACAATAATTTCAAGTGTTCATTTGACACATACTGCATGGTGCAGTTATTTCCCCCCAGAATTGCCCCATATTTGCCTAGATATATAAACCCCTTTGTTTCTTGAGGGGCATCATAGTGCATTGTAATCCTGTGTCAGTAAAGTAGTTCAAAACTGGCTGTGCATGACAGCAGAGAAATACACATTGCAGCTACGGTGATGTCCTATGATTATATTTACTAGACGCTACGTTTGTTTGGCTCGATTTTACTCTCCCACGATGCCCTGGTGCAGTAAAACTGTCTAGTCTATTTAGCATTTCCCCTATTAATACCGGCCATATCATTAAAGGCTCATTTCGCCGCCGCCTGAAGACGCAGCAAGCTTAAGTTACAGATTAGACCTGTGAAGGTGAAATACATGGGAGCGCATATTTCTTAACGAAACCTGATTTTTCATCTGGCGCTGAAGAATGTGTACAAGAAGCCTCTGCTACCCAATTTAGAAGTTAATAGGCTCGGGTCTGTTTTCTGTATAGGAAGACTTCATCTTGTCATATAAACGCTTGAGCTAGTATGAATAGCAGATGAGAGAGAGAGGTTCATTTATACGCTCATACGCCATGTACATACATACTCCATACCCGGCTCCTTTTTCTTACTGTAGAGCAAAGGAGTTAAAAAGGAAGTCTCACTTAGAAAGCAATCAAAAAAATAAATAAACAACGTAATCTTCCCTAGATTTAATTACCTTTTTAAAATGAAAACGTCTTTGTGCCTTGTGAAAATGAAGGTTTTCCTTGAAATGTTGAACACCATAATTCACTCTCTCTCCTGTCACTTGTTCTTAAAACTTTGCTGGTTGACTAATGTTGTGACCTCACAATTACTTCTTGCAGGAGAAGAAAAGAAGTAATCAAGTGACTGAAGCTGACACTTTAGTCTTTTGAAAGCTTTTATTCCTCATACAGAAAGTCATAGTAACCTTGAAGGTTTTTTTTTTTTTACATAGGAAACATGCGTAAAAACATATTTGAGTGTATTTATTTACCTAACTTTTTAAAAACCACCACTGAACCCACATAACATTGCACCCAATAAACATAGCATTGCCAATTGCATACTTTGGTTCAATGTCGGGGTTTCAGTCGTTTAAAGATTCAGTTCCTCTTCGCGGCAAATAAATCACTGTGCCAGATCCGCTGCCAATTTCAATGGCTTTTAGTGTTTAACCCCTCGAGTGCCAAAAGATCACTGCTCTTCCGGATTTCATGGGATCACTTGGTGGAACATTCACTTGATCACGGCAAATGACCCTAGGATGTGAGCGGAAATAAAGTATACTTCAATTATGCTCCGATCGCGTTAACACCTCCATTGATGTAGATAAAGCTACCTTTCCCCTAATAAATAAAATAAATGCATAGAGTGACATCGCATGTACATCACAGCACCACTAGGGTGCCAGCCCTCATGACGTGCAGGGTATATCTTTGGGAAGTCAAAGGGATAAAGCAAAATGTTAAATATTTCAACTACTGTATAGTACACCATTCATTTTTAGGGGCGGACATCTAACTCGGATAGCAATGCAGCAACAACTGCGAAATGCCAAAGAGCCTTTAGAAAATTCCCCCAAATCCTCAATATAGATTAGAGACACAAGTACAGTAGGATTTCCCAACTGGTAATGTGAGCAGGAGGAAAAAGTAAAGACAATTAGTCAGAGATCACATTTTTTTGTAACTGCTGCTTTAACGTTTATTCCCCCCCCCCCCCCCAAGCATAGTGGTTCCTATTACCTCAAAAGCAGACATATAGCTGTTGTTTTTTTTTTTTATTATGACTTCTCTCATACCTGTCTTAAAATGCAGGACTGATAACCAGTAGCAGTTACAGGCATATATGACTCTGTTGAGACACAGAGATGTGAGTGGGTGGCAACGATTGCTAGGGTATAGGTTTCTTCTGAGAATACTCAAAATTAAAGTCTGCTCTCATTTGAAACCAAAGCGTCCCTTGCTGATATTCCTTTCCAGGAGCATACCACAGCTTTCATAAATATCTTTAGTGGAATGGGATTACATCTGCCTCTGGAGAGACAAAAAATAAAAGAAAGGAATGGAAGCATCACATTTTTCAATCTCCTATAACACTTGGATGAGTTTTGAACATGTTCATAGGTGCGTGTTGCAGTAAGTGATGTCATCAGAGCCTGAGCCAATCACAGCTCAGACAGGATAATTTCCGAGCATGTAACAGTTTTAACTCTTTCAACTCTGGCTTGAATGGTTGTGGCACCCTGCAGGAGGATGGCGAGTTTGCCTTCCAAGATTTAAAACAGCCTTTCAATTAGCGAGACAACCTTCCAATGAGTGACGCTGCCTTCTCAGTGATATTGCCCTCCAATAAATACAGTATGACCTCCATCTGAGTGAGACTTACCTTAGGTTAAGTAGGACTGCCTTCTAATAAATGCGATTACCTTCCAGCGAGTGGGACTTCCTTCCAATGAATCAGGTTGCCTTTCCATGAGTGATGCGGTCTTCTGTGGAGCGACACTGCTTTCCAAAGAATGGCACAGCCTTTTATTGAGTGACGACCTTCTATTAAGGGATATTGCATTTTAATTTGTGGCACAAGCTTCTAATGCCACCTTCCAATAAGTGATATGGTCTTCCATTAAGTGACGCTGCCTTTCAATAGAAGATACCAGATCACGACCCTGGGCCACACACTGTGCCTTCACACAAGTCCCTTTGTGTCTTTGTCACTCAAACAACATTCTGTTTTGAAATTAATCCTTATTGTATCCCTCATCCCAATACATTTTCCTTCTAGAAACCCTTACTGACCTGTGGATTTGTTTCACTAAATTAGGACACATCTGTTTTTTAACCAGCCTTATCTCTAGGCACCGCATACATGTCACGCTTCCCATGCTCTTGACTATTATTGTTTTCTATTCTCTGAAGTAGAGGCAATGCAAAAAGACACTGTATAAAATTGGTAGTGTAGGAACCTGCTGATAGGGTGTGCTGTGACGTGGTTGCAGGCTTCAAGTGTATTTGCCAAACGATTTAACTAAATTACCCATATTTACAGTATGAGAAGAAAAAACATATAGAAATGAACTAAATAATTTGTCATATTATATGTGTATTGGGGCTTCTTTGTTACTGCTGTATATTTGAGGTCACTATCCCAGTGGAACTCCAATTGACACAAACAAATATATACCAGTACATATATAATGCTGTGGGCCTGGGTTTTTAGCTTGCTAAGATTGTGTATGTCTAATTAAAAATAGGGAAACTAGCACACTTTAGCTATACTACCAGATTACCCCTTGGGCCAATATACTGCTTTGTTCCTCCAACCTTTTGGGTATTAAAAATGGCCTTCTGCTGGTGCACCAATTAATGAGTGGATCATCTCCTTGACAGTGCTCACAAGTGTAAAAATAGCAGCATATTTACAAAAGAAAGGGAATTCAATTGGAGTTTCTCCTTTTGATTAATCTGAAGCAGTGATTTATGCACTAGTTTTGCCAAGTTTTACAGCCATGAGATTTTCGTAAATAACCACTTTCATTGGAAGGAATTGCTGATTTCATTTTTTTGATGAGGCCCCCCTCTACTATTTGGAAGGAGCAACTGCAAATCTGGCTCCTGCTGTTGTTGGCACCTCATACAGTACCACCTCACAAGGGGATTTTCAAAAGGCTGACGGAAACCCTTAGTGTAATCACAGGTCAGTTGCAAATCCTACCACAAACAAGTCAGGGAGCTTACTTAGTTGGCTTTCTTCAGCTAAGATGTTTAGCCAGTTTCAGCATAAATACTTTAAATCCCCTTATTATGTAATTGTGTGTGTTCTGCCAAAGTGGAATGGACAATACGGCCAGTGTGTTTTTTCTTCTTCTGTTTTCATTTTTAAAGACATCTCTTTATTTCGTGGTTGAAGTGGGAGGCCGAGGTACGTAGCTGATGCCAGTGCTACAGTATGTGCCCTTGTATGACTTACTGTAAAACACACTTTTCCTTTGTCATTCCTTCCAGCATGATCAAATGTTTCACTGTGAACCCCTCTAATCGTTTTCTGCTCTTGAGACGTTGGCGTTAAATTATTTTTTTTTGGGGGGGGGGCAATATTCAAAATGGCAACCACGGTAAACTTTGTGTTAGATCTAAATTATTACTCTACCCCGATCTCATAAATGTAAATTGACTGTCTTTGATATGTGGTGGTCGCTAATAAAAGCAATATGTATGATTGTAGGAGAAGAATGCAGAGGTATAACCAGGGAGACATATATTGGGGAAAATAAACCATGGCTTTTTATTCAGCCCGTAGCTTCAAACAGATTTAAGGCAGCATACAAATAAACAAGTAAAACAGGCCTACCCCTTTGTAAGGGCTGACTCGCACTTCACAGTCCCTATCTGCAGGGCTGGGAGGATAGGCCTCATGTCAACCTCTGACCCCAAAGTCCAAAGAGGTGCCTGACATCAGGGTGCTCTTTCCCACAATCCAGGATCTAGGTTGGTGTTCCAGGGGTAATAAATATTTATTTTTTAACAGTTAGTATTCCTGTCCCAATAATAATATATTCATAATCACTATATGATGTTTCTTCTTGGTCCCTAAACAAAGGTAGTGAAACTCAAAATGTATAGTATCTAGAAAGCAAGAAAAAACTTTTTGGGCCATTTTGTAAATCTGTGTGTGTCCTTTCATGCACAATGTGAATGTCTAATTTACAAAAGATTTAAAAATATGGGACAGTTTTTCACAAGTCTCTATTCTTTAGCTTTAGGAGGCTCAACCTAAAAGTTTTTTTTATCTTGAATTATTAACCACAACTCTGGTTTCCGAGTAGGAGTAAAAAAGAAATAAATATTGGCAGTGTTGAATAACAGCTACAGACAGATTTCGAGTGCAGTGTCCATAGAGAAATGTCTATATTCCTTCCCGATGGCAGCCCTCTGATGCCATTAAAGCAGCGTTCACTTTTAGCTGTGGTCAAAACCAACTTTTCAGATGAAATACTTCCTTACCTTTCATCTTGTCATTTCCAATGGAAGGATTTATATGGGAGATTGAAAAAGCTCAGCTGAAATAAAAGAATAGATTGTGAATTACTGTGGAACACACATAAATGGCTAACTCCTATATCTTCCTCCAGCTGCCAAGAAATTCTGCAGTCACTTAAGTTGCACTAACTATATTTATTGCTATGTTCTGTCAGTCAGCAAATAAGAAGCTGGACTGAAGGAAACTTGGGAGGATGGCAGGAATCACGAGAGACTTGTATAACAAAAGATTCTGGGCAGCAAACAGATTCTGAGCGGTAAATTTATGGGATAATTACATTTGTAACAATAATAATGTAATTTTCTTTGTTTTTGATCTAAGGTGAATACACCGGGGTCCAGCGGCACCAACGTGCCAGTGGACCTCCAGTACTTCTGAGTCATATGCTCGCTCCAGGAAACATCACATGATGTGACTGGTGCCCAAATGCCAGGAACAGAAGAGGAAGGGGCGCCACTTCTGTCTCTGTTGGGTTGGCCACTCCGACAGAGCAGCCAACCCGATCACCGCTATGAAAACGAGCAAGTGCCTATGATGTATGACATAAGGGTCATGCTGTACCAGATACGTCATAAGGCCACTCTAAACACGAAACACTCCTTTCCTTTGCAATTCCTGGCAGCTTTCCCTTGCTGCTGTCAAAAATCTCTCCTCACAGGTTTTGCGATCTCTAAAAAGGTTTCATTTTCCTAAGGAAAACAAGCAGAATATTATTCCCCAGCTTAGGTTAAGAGATTTCTCAGAGAATTAGTCTGACATTTCATATTCAAAATAGTAAATGATAACAAAAGATTTCCAAATAGGTCCCAGCTGAAATGGAGGAAATTACAATCTAGAATTATGGTCTACAATTTATCTTTCCCCTGCTGGAGAAATGTTTTTGTGTCTCTTTTACTTTCCTTCTTTTTTTTTTAAACGGCAAATAAGAATTACAGTAACAGGGACACAACGGCTGCTGGGAAGCTGCTATCTGTGCAAAACAATCACATACAGAATCTTGGAGACAAATATATTTAGTGTAAGGGGAGGGAAACTTGAAAGCAAGGAACAGGTTGCATCGTTGCATAGAAGATGAGGTTGAAAAAAGACCTATGTCCATCAAGTTTAATTTCTGATAAATGTAGATGACAGATACTTATCAGATTAGGCTAGAAGAAGGGTCTGCACATGTTGCTGGCTCCTGTTGCACTCTAGTGGTTGCATTTTACTGTACAATCGTAGCTCCTACACGCGTGAACTCAAGTTGCTTGTAACCAGTCCATGAACTCTGCAATGCCCAGTCATAGTGCTCCATTCAGCAAAGATTCCCTCGTGCTACCGTATACATCTCAAGAACTTACAGAGATGAAGCACTCTGGCTCTGTCTTTTGTAATGGATTCAGTCTAAGCCTGTTTCCCCATCCCAGGATAGTTCCTGGGGGCCTAAGCAGATTAAACTGTGAGTTTTGCCAAATGCAAATCACTTAAAAACAGAGTGCAGTTTGATGCAGTAAAAAATGGGCGTTGCCACTGTAATCCTTAAAAATTACCTACAGTACGCAGAAAACACCTAATTTGATGTACTTTCTCTAAAAATAGATTCTTTTTGCATTGTTGATGGATGATTATTCACTAGGTCAAAAAGGACTTGACTTGTGGATGGTTATGATATGGGAGATGTGTCAATATTGTTCTTAGCAAAAATTAGATTGGCAGTTTTTTTGGGGGAGGGGGGGGAAGGGAAAGAGATTCTTGGCTCCTTATTGTCTAGACTACTACTGTATGTACAGGGCAGTATGAATTGGCCATGGCAAAGCATTATTGATAGCCATTTAACACACCACTGCTTCCTCAATGTTCCAGGTTAACACAGACCGCTCAGCTCTCACCTCGCTGCACTGCGCTGCTCCTGAAATCTCCTTCTCTCCTGAAGTTAAATGCTTGCTTTTTATCCCCGATAACTTTTTGCATCACAGGATTACATTTTTGCTAAACAGAAGTTTAGAAAATGCAGCACCGTCTACAGTCGATTCATCCCATGCTCTGCTGCCTCAAAGACTGCTCAGGCGTGTGTGGAACGGATGGATGATAACTTTCACTTTAAAGCTCTGCTTTTCCCAGTGCTACAATGTTTACAGTTACTTCATTTTATTCCTTTGACTTCTTTCTTTTTTTGGCAGCTTTTTAACCGCTTCAGTTATGGAGGGTTTAGCAAAGCCTAAAAAGGCCAATATCGCTTTCATTTGTTTAGAAGAGAAAATGTGTTACATTCGTCTGTTTCTTAAAAGTGAATAAGATTAGTTCCACCTTTTACATTTGCAATAGGTTGTATCAAGCAGGGTCAGACGGGTCCATTGGGGAACCAACAATGGACAAAACAAATACAACAATTCAACGGTAGTTCAGAAGACTAACAAGCAGTCATGTAACCAAAATATATTACATTTAAATCCTCCAAAGCTTTTGTTTACCATTGAAATGTTAACTGTTTGCAAATGTATTTACCAATGCTTATACAGTACTTGTCTGTCCCCCCCATCGTCCCCCCCCCCAAACCATGAAGCCCAATAAATAGGTCTATGCCCTTTGTTCACTTTAGTCCTAAGAGGGACTCTGCCATTAAGCAAGCTTGAGACCAGGACTAGAGTGGACCAGAAACAGAGATGCAGCACTTATGTTAGCAGTGAGAATGGGGAACCATCTGTTCTGTATCGGCCTCAGACAGGCAGTATGTCTTGCCCATCCAGTTTTACTTACTAGTGCAGGATCAGGACCAGGTTAGAGTTGAGGTGTGCAGCAGAGCCTTGCTGGCTCTCTGGGAAGCACTGATCTAACAATGTTTAAAGAAAACCCCTTGTCCTGGGTTCTCCCTCTGTCTTGGTGATGGGCAACACTGGCAGGAAGAGGAGGAGACGGGGAGCGGCTTTCAGGGGCTGCCAGTTATGTGAGGAAAGAGACGTGATGACTGGGTACACGCTCAAAACCTTAGGCTGCGGTCCCAGTCACTGCTACAGCGCACACCTCGGTGTGCGCTGTGCGTGTAAGCACCGCCCCTCAATGGGGAAGGGCCCAGTACGCAGCTTCACGCTGAAGGTGCAGCCGCACTGTACTGCAAGGTTTTTTAAACTTAATGAAATTGACTTTAAAACTTGCGACGGAGGCATGGCCACGCCCCCACTGGCGGTTCACCCAATGAGGGCGAACCAGCCGCGTGACATGATGGCCACGCCCCCGCAAATCCCCGACCACGCCCCCTCCTGTCGCAAGCTCCCTCTCTCCTGGAGACCGCAGATCGCGGTTAGCGCTGTGCACGCGCCACTCCCCCCCCGCCAGGTGCGCGTGTCACAGTCATGACTGGGACCGCAGCCTTAGGCTGCGGCCAGGCAGGGAGTGGGCGTGCTGGCGCTCGTGCACTGCACCCTTCACGGCCGCGCTAGCTCATCTGGAGGCGCGGCCACGACGTCACGGAGCTTCCGCAGACACTTGCTCACGCTGGCCACACACATTGCCTCAATGTGTTTCAGAGCGGCCAGCATGAGCGCGCCCGCCCGCTCAGCGCCACCCTGTCCGAGGCCTTAGCCTGCCACACATTGCTCATACTGAATGGGTAAAATACAAGGGGGACTGATGTGAGATGCAGGTGGGGGGAGAGTGATGTGACATGCAGGTGGGGGGAGAGTGATGTGACATGCAGGTGGGGGGAGAGTGATGTGACATGCAGGTGGGGGGAGAGTGATGTGACATGCAGGTGGGGGGAGAGTGATGTGACATGCAGGTGGGGGGAGAGTGATGTGACATGCAGGTGGGGGGAGAGTGATGTGACATGCAGGTGGGGGGAGAGTGATGTGACATGCAGGTGGGGGGAGAGTGATGTGACATGCAGGTGGGGGGAGAGTGATGTGACATGCAGGTGGGGGAGAGTGATGTGACATGCAGGGGGAGAGATGATGATGATGATGATGATGATGATGATGATGATGATGATGATGATGATGATGATGATGATGATGATGATGATGATGATGATGATGATGATGATGATGATGATGATGATGATGATGATGATGATGATGATGATGATGATTTAACCCGTATGGCCCAATTTTTTTTAATATGTATTGGGATGGTGGGGGTCTTTTAAAAATGTATTGGGGTGGTGGGGGTCTTTTTAAAATGTATTGGGGCAGCGGGGGCATTATTAATATGTATTGGCGGGGGCGGGTATGTTTAGTATGTATTGCGGGGTGGGGTTACATGTATTTAGGGGGGATTAAGTGAGAGTGGGATAATTGATGGAAGGTAGGGGGGGTGAGGAAAAGAGGGAGTAAGAGTGAGACGGTTGGGAGATAAAAACATGCGAGGCGGGAAGGGGGCTCATGTGTGAGACGTACAGTAGGGGAGAGAAATACATGGGCAGAGAGGGTGGGAAATAGAGGGGGCCCTTGAGGTGTGTAATTAACCTAATATGTATCAGCCAGATAGGGGTCCCCCGAGATTTTTCGAAAAACTTCAAGGGTTCCTCCAACAAAAAAAGGTTGGAAATCAGTGATGTAGAGGAGCACAAAAACCCTGTTAAATCCCACATTTGGTTACTTTATTATAAGGATGCATTATGAGATGGCTTTTTTGTAAGGGCGAGTTCTCTTAACCCTCTGGATGCTTGTGGTGCAGCTGCAGAGTGATGTATGTACTAAGTCAGCGGTGCGCAAACTGAGGGGTGCAACCCCCACTGGGCGCAGGGTTTACAGAGGCCCCGCGCGCTTCCCGAAGTCACTTAAATGAAGTGCCGGGGGAGCTGCAGGGCCTCTCTAAACCTAACTTACCTTGGCTCCCTTACCTTCTGACACGCGTCGCTATGGCAACGTGACGTCATGATGCTGGAGCCGACGCCGGAGCGGAGGCGAGGGGACCACCTGCAGGGGGGTGCAGGGACAAAAGTTTGCGCCCCCCTGTACTAAGCTATCCAAAGTATAAAGCAGGATTCATCAAGCTCTGATGCAGGTATCGCACCCTGACCCGCCATGAATTCCATTTCAAGTCAACGTCCGTTAATGTCGGATCTGGGTGCCATACCCCAACCGTATCACAGCTTAGTGAATCCGGACAAAGTATAGCCTGGCACTAAGAGCTTCCTATCTGAGCAACACTCAGATCCCTCTGAGAAAATTGTATTGAAAATGAACCCTTTTGTTGCCAGAGGGGTCAACAATGCATGGTAGCATAATGTTGCTGGCCCCTCTGGCAGCGAAGGGGTTACACAATAGAAAGCACTCCAACGATAGTCTTCTGCTTCCTTACTAGTCAAATACTGCATATGTGTGTGTTTGTTTAAACCCTATTCTGGCACTTCTGCTATTCACTGCAGGGCTCTTTAGCAAAGAGAAAACGAGGGAGAGAGAAATGTTGGAATGTTTTTGTCATCCTCACAAGCTGTTTTTGCAGTGACCTCCATGGCTGTGTGCAACAAAAATCCATAGGTATACCCTTCCTGACACTCCTAACAGGCAGTCTCCTTTCACGGGCTTTTGTCTTTGTAAACAATGTTGCCGTGCAGCTACAAATTACATACAATTACCCAGACATTTCAGCGATGCTGGTGAATGTCACGTAACTCAGAGAAGGTTTTTCTGTGCGGCAAAGTATAATGAAAATTTTCTGCCAAGAATGATCAGAGCCTGTGGAAGTGCCACTTTAAAGATGATTGGTAAGACCTCTACTGAAAAAAGATTGCTACTGCTTTCAACTGGATTATTTTTTTTTTTTTAAATAGATCTGGCACAACATATACATAACCATACACGTGTATATATAACAATTCTAACAATAGAAGTGAAGAAAAATAGATTGAAGATGGTTACACTTCACTATGGTCAAGAAATCAATAGAGATGATGTGAGATTACGAGTCAGATTTACTAAAACCATTAAAAAAAAAAAACTAATGGCAGGAGCCGAGCCAGGACTTCTGCTTCATTTAGAAATTAAAACATTACCTGCATTATAAATCAAACATTAGAGACGGCAGTGAGGGGGTTAATTGTCTGAATGCTTTTTACTTTAAAGTAAATAGCGATACCACGTTTGAGTACATTCACATGCACATTCAGACTGGTCCGCAAACCTGCCTGTCCCCAATATCTCTTAGCAAACAATGCTTCCACTGCTGCCAGGGATTCTGGGTAGTGACATGCGACTGAACACTCAGTGAGTCACCTTTTGCTTCTTTTCCATTTTAACATGGACCCCTCATTTTAAAGCCACAATCCCTGCATTTTGAAACCCGGCAAGGGAGCCAGGGGAGTTCCTGGAGCACAACCACACTATTTTCAGCTACCACCGTTTCCTGAGATACTTACAGCAAAAGGTACCAGCGTTACTTCTAGAGATGGGTAAATGTGTCAAAATTCGGCCCGCACATTCTTCGCAGCATTTTTGACAAAATTCGATTTAAATTTTCAACCTTGAGTTTGCCATGTGCAAAAAAAAAGAGCAGCTAGGATTGCCGCTTTGATTGCTCCTCAATCTTTCACTTTTGCATACACACACTGTAGGTTTATACAATGGTCTATAATCTAAATCTAAACTATTTATCTTCACAAGCCCATGACGAAGTGCAGGGAAGATTTTGCATGGTTAATTAGCAGGCTAATGCACCATTAAAGGTTTTTCTTAATCCCATTGCTCATTTATTGGTGTGGTCTGTGTCACTTACTCAATTTCACATGGAGTCTGCAAAAGTATTGATTGAATTAATTAACCCTTTGACTGTATGTGCATGCAAAGGAAGCCAGAAACGCATCTTGTTCAACTGGATATTTTCTTCTGGCACATGTAATGTATATGGGCTTCTGCTTTCTAAGACCCTTGTTCAGTATGCAGTGAAGATGACTCTGTGTCAGAGAAGCCTTTGATCCCAATTAAAATGAATGTAACTTCCCTGACAGGGAGAAAAGCAACTTTACAGCCTGAGGAGACTCTCAAGGTGGTAGGAAGTATTCTTAACTAGAGATGAGCGACCTTTTCATGTGCAGACGTCACCAATTTGTATTCAGCAAAAAAGTTTGGTTCGATACAGAAGTTTGCGACAAGTCTGCTTAATGCTAAACATTCACTGGGCATTGCATGTTCAATTAATTTAGATCATTTTCACTTTAAAAAATTTGCCAATTTGGAACAATTTGAGCCAATTTACTAGATTTTTTTGCGAGTTTTACTAACTTCATTTTTTTTAAATCAAAATAGCGCAACAACGTGGCAGGTTCACACATCTCTGTTAACAACATCAACTACTGCTCTAAGAAAGCTTCAACTTTCACAGTTACTGGTTAGTGTAAGGCCAAGGGCATGGTCAGCGCTTACCCTCTGAGCCGCGCTCACGCTTACCCGTGAGCCCCTGCAGCCGCAATGAGAGCGGCTTTAGCAGGGGCTCGCCCACGCTTCTTGCAGGCGTGCGGAGGCGGAGGAGACAGTCAGATTTAAATTTGCGCACTGAGGGGAGCGGAGGGACGGTCACGTGAGCGGTTTGCCCAATGAGGGCAAACCAGCTCCGTGATGTCACTGGCCCGTCCCCAGACACGCCTCCGCACGGCTGAAGTCTCTATGGACTCAGCCTTAGGGACACAGGATTTTCTTTCTTGTTATCAGGTCAATCTGTGATAACATAACTTCCGGAAAAAGACATATCCTGAAGTTTGTGCTACAGTTATATTGACCAGATTTTCAAAAGTAGACAATCGGGACACATGAAAATATTATTTATAAAAGAAATTACGTCACTTTCAAATAAATATTATAATGTTTCTATTAGCTTCCCCATGTATGCTATATTATTGATTTTATTTCAATTTGGCAACATACTGTAACACAAACTCTCGACTGTAGCAAAATGACGGTGTGATTTATATTAATAAATTGTTTCATTAAATAATCTAATCTAAATAAACATGCAGTGTCTATTTTTCCGGTTTTAAGGATTTTTAAGTGAGTCCAAACAGGGGAAAGCTACTGGGATGTTTAATTAAAATCTGGGACTGTTCCAGCTAAACCGGAACATATGGTGAACCTAGCTACAGTGTCACTGTGTAATAGCTGTTTGTGTGAATATACGGAAACAATATTTTGACAAGGTGGTTTGCATCGATATAGCAAATTAAACGTACAGTATTTTTGTTTTCTTTTTAATTGCACATATTTGGATTAAAGAGAGAAAAGGTATTATTTTGTATGAAAAGAAAGAGTACCCTTTTTTTTAATGGTACAATGTAACATCACAAGTAAATGTGTTTCTCAAAATACATCATGCACCTTACAGCAGCAATCACGCCTACTCGGTTCTCCTCCCCACCATTCGAATTGTGTTATAAAAAAGAAAAGATAGGGAGAATTGGCAGGATTGCTCTTTTAAAGCGAGTTTGGCTGCACAGAAGAGGTTTATTTAGAAGGAGAGTGGACTTTTAATTTTCTTCATGTCACAATCAATTCGGAATACACTCCACTAGCTCGGAGTATGACAGGCAGGGGTATATGTCATCCGATGTCTAAGATAAGTTATTCACCAACACTGTTGTTCTCCTTTCACATCCACTCCATCTCCCTCCCTGGATTTTAACGCATGTGCTGCCGAAGAGGCCTGTCATGCATTGCTCTGTGTGCTGTGCTGTAGCTCCTTGCGAAAAGGAGGAAGTTAAACCTTTGACATCTGTGTATTCCGATTGATCTGCCTTTGTTATAGAACAGATGTAGCAGGCTGCATTATTCCCGTAGTAATACACCATAGCCTGTTCGAACACAGAATATCAAAGGGTTGCCACAGGATTCAATGACCATGTTAGTGTAGAATATCACATTATACCCCACCAAAAGGGAACAATAAAGCCGCCTGCTACAGATGTACTTAAAGTAGCAATCCCCACTACTAATTTTTTTTTGAAGCCTTTCCCCCAACCCCCTCCCCCCCCCCCCGCCCGTTTCTATTTTACTTGATTTGTCCCGTACCTGAACCGTGCTATTTTCAGGATCAGTGATCCATCTGTTTCCAAGATACTTACTGGTGAAATTATAGAGTTTAAATCTCCCTGCAGGGAAAACAAAATGTCTGCCAAATCTCAAGCCAATAGGAAGCCACACCATCATCAATTGCGGCTTCCTATTTGATGGCAATTCAAATCCCCTTTTAAAATAGTACTGGTAACTTTGGCGGTAAGTATCCTTGTAACCAGAGGGAGGTTCTAAGAGCTGAGAATACTGCAGCATTACTGCAGCATGATTTAACTCGACGGGACCCCGGCTCGGCTCTAATCTTGTTCAACTATAATAGTATTGATGTGTATTTCCATACTTCTTTTAGGGGCAAGTTCATGGACTTCCGATGCAGGGTGTCGCACCATTCAAAACAATGGAAGTTAACACCAGATCGGGTGTGATACCCCTCATCAGTGCGTAATGAATACCGGTGTTAATTACGAAACTGGGTATTCACTAAAGTTTCTATGATAGTGATATCTATGCTCCGTTATTTATCAAAGTCTCCCTGGTGCAAAATTGGGGTAACACTGATTGAAAAATCCAATACAGTTTCCCCCCCCCCCCCCAAGGAAATAGTCCCATTGCGTCTTCTGGAACAAAAGACAAAAGGCCTAGTGCTACATCTAACTTGACATAGTTAAATACTTATATGTTTATCTTCTCATAAGCAATGGTTATTGAGTTCAATTGTTTGGCCAAAGTATTTTGAGTCTACAACCATGTCACAGTATGGCCCATCTATAGGTCCTAACACTGCTGCACCTGCAAAAAGCTCTCATACCATCTCTTATGGAGGGAGAACTGTTTTTAATAGACTGAGAGTGTTAGGACCTACAGACGGGCCATACCGTGACATGGGTGTAGGCATAAAATTATTTGGCCAAACAATTGAACTAAATGACCCTTATGAGAATATAGACAGATAAGCTACCATCATGCCCAACTTCCTCGTGCCCTTCAACCAGACTCTCCTGAAACCTTTGTCATTCCTTCCATGCCCTCACATAAGCATTCCAGGTCACTGGAGCCTGGCTTCTCAAGGCTTTTCTAAACCCAAGCACCACAGATGATCTGGGAACACACTCCCCTCCCCTGCCTCAGTTCCCGGAACCAAGTTCCAGAACATGTTGATCTTAGAATGAGACATAGAGTCAGCAATAAAATTATCTACCCCCGGGACATAGTTCACCCTAAAGATTGTGTTCCTTGATAAACAGAGTAAATCTAATCTTCGCAACAGCCGGATTAATGGCGGTGAATTTTCTGTCAGCCTGTTGATAGCTGTCACCACACCCATATTGTCTGAGCAAAACAGCACTCTCTTATCCTCCAGTTCTACTGCTACCACAACTAGGAACACCTCCAGAACTGTTAGGTTTCTGACCAGGCCCCCTTTGAACCCCTCCTGCGGCCACCTTTCGACACACCATCTGCCCTGGAAATATGTGCCAAAACCCAAGATCCTGACAAATCTGTGAAAAACTCAATCCCTGCATTCAATAAATCAGGTTGCAGCCTCATAGTTCTTCCATACTAACAAATCATCCATGACTGTCTTAGAAATTCGAATGAAATGGTGTGATGCCCACACCACGTTGCAGTATCTTTTAGTCCCAGAATAAGGACAGAAACATGGTATTTCTCTACACAGGGTTTATTTACAGGGTTAAATTATACACCAACAGGCCCACCGTCCCTTTAAGTCAAAACAAATCATACAAATAACACCTGGTCCTGTCAGGAGTCTAACTAAACAACAGCGCCAGCCCTTTCTAACTGGATGGCAAGCTAAGCTGGTTCCCATGCCAAAACAGGTGCTATTATATCTAAACATACACAGTCTCCAGGTAGTTCCCTCTGGACCCTGCGAGAGTTCAGAGAATCCCACCTCTGTAGTTTCAAGGTTATTGACCGGACGTCCCCACTTCAGTGTGTGTCCTTCATTCTTAGGGGAGCTCAGCCCCACGAGAGCTCAGAAAATCTCTCCTCTGTAAGTCCAATGTTAAGGATAGGACATCCCCTGCTTCAGCGCAGTCTCACATCCTTCCTTATTCCTGGGGTTAACAACCCAGGCAGTCCCCGCAGACTCTGCGACCACCAGCCAGCAAGCTTAGGGGACTGTATCATCCAGCTTCCTCTTGCTGGGGAGACCTCTGTCTCTCCCCCTTCTCAGAGGAAAAACAGTCTCTCTGTGTGCATCTCTCTGTCTGTTTTTTACACTCCTGCTCACTCAGGAGACGAGGCAGATTAGCTGCTTCCTGGACTTATTTATAGCCAGTTTTGCTAATGCCAGGAGCAGGTTGGTGAGGTCCCTGACCCTATTGTTTCGGGAAACTGGGCACCCAAAAATAAAAAAATGCAGGGAGAAGTGCAACCAGAACAGCAGGGGGAGGCCCCTCAAGAGTGACAAGAGGGGCTACAGTCTGGCGCAACTAAAATAAATGTGGAACACGGACTCCCTTGTTCCACAAAATGGGCATGTGGCTGGGGAGTCCATGAAGTGGGCAAGGTACTCTCCCATGTTCAGTGCACCATTGAGGATTCAACAACTTAGATCCCCTGTGGGACGGGGAACTAACTTTGAAAGAGTTTTAACAAGGAAGGGGTTAAACAAGGTATAGTATATTGAAGTACAGTTCATTTTTAGTACTTATAACTCCATAGTTGCAACAATGAGCAGGATTGAGAATGCCACTCAATGCACATCTTGGCACATGTATGTGCACTTGGAGCAGCTGTTCCAGGGAGCATACCGCTGTAAGAAGTGTGAGCAGGTGGTCTCTTTAGATTCTCAGATTGCTGATCTGAAAAGGAGACTTGCAATATTGAGGGACATTGAAAATCTTGAAAGGAGTTTATTGCTCACTGAGCAGGCCCTGGCTGGGACTAGTGGTGCAGATGGTGGAGCTGTGAGTGAGGAACAGGTAGGTAGCTGGTTAGCAGTTAGAAGGGGAAGTGGAAAGCAGGCCAGTTCTGTGCTGACCCATCCCAATAGATTTGTCATATTGAGTGAAGATATTGGGAGTGTCGAAATGAATAGCAAGGCTGGGGGAGACTGATTCCTCTAGCAGCCAGGAGAAAAGTTCCTCTAGCACAGAGGAGACTCGTGATACTCAGAGTCCAAGAAAGATTGTTGTGGTAGGGGACTCCATTATTAGGAAGGTGGATAGGCAATCTGTTGCCATGACCACATGAACCAAACAGTTTGGTGTCGCCCGGGTATTAGAGTTCGGCACATTGCGGATCGGGTAGACTGATTGTTGGGAGGGATTGGGACTTACCCGGCGGTTTTGGCAAGATAGTATTTTCTGAAATATTAGCAGTGCCATGCGCTACCCCAGGGAGACAGTCAGAAATTAGGAAGGTTAATGCATGGCTAAGAAAGTGCTGTAGGAAGAAGAGTTTTTAGAGCACTAGAACTCATTTTCTCAGAAGTGCTATCTTTATGGTAGGGACGGATTGCACCTCAATGAAGAGGGATCTTCTCTGCTAGGTGGAAGAATGTTAAAAAGGTTGGAGGAGATTTTAAATTAGGGTGGAGGGACAAAAAACAGATAACAAACTAAATAGAATAAATAGGGATGGGGAAATCGCAAGAGGTCATGCAGGTAGAATGAGGGCAAGTATTAAATACATATTAAATACAGATAATACTAGAAAACTTCTAAAGACTAAACCTAATTGGCATAGAAATGCAGAAACAGATATTAGTACACACTGAAAAAAAATCATGTTTGCTAATGGAAGAAGCCTGACAGATAAAATGGGTGAGCTTGAGTTAATAGCTACAAGGGAGCAGTATGATATCATAGGCATTACTGAAACATGGTGGGATGAAACTCATGACTTGGTAGTTAATTTAAAGTGTTATTTCCTTTTTCGGAAGGATCGAGCAAATAGAAGAGGTGGTGGAGTATGTTTACCTGATTAAACCAGAAAATGTAGAGACCTTGTGGATAGAAATTAGCAGTGGAGATAAAAGTACAAAGAAAATGTTTGTAGGAATATGCTATAAACCCACCAAATATCTGAGATTGAGGAAGCCAAAATAATTTTGCAAATGGAGAATACATCCAAACTAGGTCATGTTTGCATAATGGCTGATTTTAATTATGCAGACATAGACTGGAGCAATGAGATTAGAATTATAACGAAAGGAAACAGGTTTTTGGGGGTACTTAAAGACAATTACTTGACACAAATTATTGAGGAACCAACCAGGAGAGGGGCAATACTGGATTTGGTAATATCAAACCATGTAGAAGTTGTCACGGGAGATGAGAACTTTTCACACGGGTATCACTATCCCCAGACAGGACACAGTAGTAGAATAAACAAAAGTTTATTCTGGCAAGCCAGCAAACACACAAATAACACAATCACAGTATAACACTCACCAACTGGGGCCTGAGGTGGAAGAATCTATCCTCAACTAGTTGCAGGGGCCTGCTTCTGTAGGCTTGCCCTGAACAGCTTTTTCTCCGTCTTCTCAGTGCTATCCGACAAGTAGCACTTTCTAATAGCCCGCCAGTTGGGAAGTCACGGTCTCCGGTCTACGCTCCAAGATCAACTCCAGGATCTACTCGTACTCTGATCATCCGTGCCTCTTACATAGGCCTCGGTCTCCTATCTTTTTGCTGGAGCAGAGGTCGCCGACCAATCAGAGCACAGTTTGTTATGGTGCAGCCAATCGGAGGATGAGGGCTCGTCTGGCTGCACCAATCAGATGATGGGACCGGCCTAGGGACCCTTGACCGCCCATCGGGGAGTGAGCTACTGGGAGTGGGAAATTTCAAAAGGCCAATGGGAATCATGCCTACCGGGATGAGACCTGGCAATGGTTCCCCTGGCCAGCCCCATACCCCCTGCGCGGTTGGCGCCCCAGCGTCAAAGGCTCTGCACTGTCGAGAACCAGTTCCCGGACCTGAGTCACAGCCCTTTTCCTCTCACCAATGTCTTGGTACTCAAGCCGCTCCCAAGCTCTGCCACGAACTGGTATTACTCCGTATGCAGCCCAGCTACGTGAATTCCTGTCTCTGCACACAGAGAAATACTAGAAACATAAAGGACATTGCTGGCTTACTAACTGTGCGGGAAAAACACTAACACAGAGAATAAAAGTGTTTTTGTATAATTCCATTTCCCCAAGACACACAGTTTCCCCCTTCCAGATATTACATAGTGATGTAGCTCTCTACTGGAAGAGGTTACACAAAATACATAACATACTGTACATGTCAAAATGAGCCTCACATAGTCAGCAATTATACATGGATTTGGGGCACCCAGCCAGGCTTCACCTTTATTATGTGAGGCTGGCTGCCCCTACCATCACAGAAGTAATAACAAATATTCAAGTCCGGGAACATTTGGGTAAGAGTGATGGTCTCATTTGAAATAAATGATCAAAAACCATATTACTTGGGTTCAACAAAGACTTTACACTTTAGAATGGCAGATTTAAATAGACTGAGGACTAATCTAAAAGGAATAAATTGGGCTAATGTTTTTTCAAGGACAAATGTGGAAGATAAATGGGCAGTCTTTAAAACATTGTTACAACAGCACATTCATCAGTGTATACCCTTGGGTAATAAATATAAAAGAGACAAGTCTAAACCAATGTGGCTAAATAAACAGGTAGGGGTGGAAATGGAAAAGAAGAGGCAGGCGTTTAGATTCTTAAAGTCAGAAGGGACGGAGACATCATATTAGAATTATAAGGAATGTAGCAAAAGTTGCAAAAGGGCAATCAAATTAGCAAAAATTGATATCGAAAAAAGGATTTCATAGAAAGTAAGATCAACCCTAAAAAGTTCTTAAGTACCATAATAACAAAAAAATAAGATAAGAAAATGTAGGACCCTTTCAGTGTGAGATGGTATTGGACATACAGTAAGTAAAAAGCAGAGGTATTAACCAAATTCGTTACCTCTGTATTTACCATGGAAGAATCAATAGTAGTGCTGCATGAGCCACAACCTCTATTTTAACGAGCACTTGGTTAATTGGGGAAGAAGTTCATAGGCGGCTTGATAAAATTAAAGTAAATAAAGCACCTGGCCCCGATGCATACATCCAAGAGTTCTCAAGGAGTTAAGCTCAGTAATAGCCAAACCATTATATTTAATATTCAAGGACTCAATTTCCACAGGCTCAGTACCACAAGATTTGTGTAAAGCAGCCGTGGTGCCTACATTTCAAAAGGGAGCTAGATCACAATCGGGGAATTACAGACCTGTAACTCTGACATCAATAGTGGGGAAGTTACTTGAAGGTTTAGTACGGGATACTATTCCGGAATACCTAATAGAAAACAAAATTATTAGTAATAGTCAGATTTATGAAGGATAGGTCCTGGCGAACTAACCTTATTAGTTTCTTTTATTAGATAAGTAGGAATTTAGACAAAGGTAATGCAGTTGAAGTGGTCTACTTAGATTTTACAAAGGCTTTTGATACGGTTCCACACAAGAGTTTAGTGTACAAAATAAAGAAAATTGGACACATAAAAATATTTGCACTTTCATCGAAAACTACTTGAAGGATAGAGAACAGAGAGTTGTCATAAATTGATTTTTTTCAGGTTGGGCTTAAGTTGTGAGTGTACCAAATAAGTAAACTTTGGAATTATGTTGATCCAGGGAGTAATTTGATTGACAATATTTGGAGTCAGGAAAGAATGTATTTGTCCCCTTATGAGATTTCATTAGATTATATTTTACTGGGGTTTATTTGTTTGCCTTCCTCTGGATTAATATACTTTAAGTACAAATATAGGATAAAGTATCTGTCGTCTAAATTTAGCATTGGTTGAACTTGATGGCCGTATGTCTTTTTTCCAACCTCATTTACTATGTAACTATGTAACCCTTGCCAGCAGAATCCCCAAATCTTTTGCCATTCTCTCAAACAGCCTACTAAAAATTCACAAAGTCCAGAACCTCCATGTGAGGATCGCCGCTAGGCCCCGCCCCTCGGACACGTCACTCGATGACGTCAGCGGTGCGCGCGCAACTCAACCTCCATGTGCGCGGAGGAGCGCATCCGCGGAGGCGTGCCCCCGGCGTGGTCGTGCTGCATCCACGTCTATCAATGAAGTGCCTGCTCCGTGCCACCTACGTGTGCACGCCGCACAACAACCAATCAGAGGAGGATCATTGGCTGCCTCTCACCTTAGTCCAATCCGGACTCCTCCTATTAGTCTCCTGCTATCCGGTGATGTAATTCTGTCTACCCCTCCTGATTGGTGCTTTCCCCTTTAAATGCCTTCCTGTTTCCTTTGCACTTTTCTGAGCATAAACTAAGATTTATGGTTTATAAACTAAGGTGCTGTGCTCGCTGCTTGAAGTCTGTCTGTCTGTTCCAGTGCCTTGTCTGAACCTGTGCCATGACCCTTGCTTGTACCCGGACCCGTCTCTTCTCAAATCCTGAACTTCAGCTTGTCTTTGAATTCCTGCTCTCTCCTCTCCTGACCACGGTTTACGGATATCGACCATTCTGCTCTCTCCCTGATCACGGCTTATGGATATCGACCATTCTTCTCTCTCCAACCCCAGACCACGGCAAGTACCACGACATACCTGAACTCTCCTACCCTGACCCAGCGTCACGACTCTGACTACGCACTCTGGACCCGGCTCCGTGGTTGTAGGTCGGCGGTTATATACATCCCCACCTCAGCCCCACGGTCTAGTCCTGTTTGTGGTGAGTGCAGCGTGACACTCCAGGCCCAACAAACAAAAAGTCATGCAAGTAATACGCCCTCTTTACCTGAAATTTAGCCCACAACCCAATCCAAAAACACCCTAAAAAGCTAAAGATAACAAGATTTCGAACATCCCATTAGTTAATAGCAATCTACAAAAAAGAAAACTTACCCTTGAACTCACAGCCCAGCAAGTGAAAGCATGCCGCATGAATTCGCAAAAACTGGAAAGCAGACGCTACATCTACCTTCATCATCAACGCCTCAGAACTACACCTCATCGCCAACAGTGCCACTCTGTTGTACAGTATGATGCATATGTTACACTGCAGAGATCCTTGTCAATATCAGAGTTTACGGGCTTCCACTTCCGGATGTGAAAAGTGGTGAATCGGGTAATTTCTTGAGCACCGCCTCTAATGGGATAACCCTCAAGTTATGAAATGGGGGGAACAACAAAGGGGCAAGCCATTTGGCCTAATTTTACCTCCTCCAACTTTGCCCTTACCACTTCCTAATGCTGCACTACAGACCACAAATTCTTTGCTCTCCTCCCTTGGAGGATACCACAAAGGGTATCCAAAAACCCAGCCTGCAAAATTCCCACCTCCTTCCTCAAGGAAAGCAGCTTAGTCGTCTCTCCATCACGATGGCACTCACCGGCATCAACATCCTTCTACTGGCATCCGTCCCGAAAAGCCCTGTGGCTTTTCCGTTCTTAGAATATCTCTGCAGGAAGTGACTACCTGCGCAACCAGAACCGACATGCCTAAACCTACATGACACTCCCCATTTACATCTCCCCTCATTATACATCCAGCACATTCCTCTAGCTGAACTGGCTGACTGCCCAATGTGCCCCAGGCTGCTGACCCCACGAGAAAGACGGCGAACGCTGAGGAGTCATAAGCTAAAGCCACAGATCCATATTCTTAAACCCTATTGTGGCTCTCTAATGAATGCCATCTTCTGTCTGAACTCCTAATTGTACCGTCATCAGGCAGCACCCACCAAAGTCTTAAACACTAACCACATCATATCTAAATACTTGAACAAATCTTAGCACAGATGCAGTGATTTCTCCATGACCAAGCTCGCCAGCCAGTTGCCAAATGTCCGTGGCACCTGCTTCTCCCTTATCCTCCCTCTTCTCACTCCCTAGCCTCCACCTTCACCATCAAGTCCTTATAACCTGACAATAGTGTCCAAATTTCAAGGTACTCCCCAGCCCTTATCTCTTTTTACTACTGGGAGATACATTCCCAAAGGACTTGACCCTCACTGCATACGATTCCCTATAACGAATATCTGACAATGCCATCTCTGTATTCCCTGTCATTCCGCTTATCTTGCTCCCCAGATGCTGCCAAATGTGCCCCTCCACCTAGACAGCCCCCACATCTGCAACCTCCCCACTATCTGTAATGACAGCCTATCTTGGTATCCACACTGTGGCCACCGACTCCCCAGCAACCCCATAGATATACTATGTCCACTCGCATTATTCCCTCCTTTCCTACGCTTCCCCCTTGCTCTGAACCTCCATCCAATTTGCCCTAATAGCCCAACCCTGTCCCTGCCACCCGCCCTCTGAGTCCCCATCAGCTTCTGCCACAGCCTGGCTCAGTGCTGCTGGAACTACCGCTGCGTTGCTTGTGGCCGCACCTTCTGCTGCTGCTAATGATAGCTGCTGCACCCTATTGGGTGACCACTGACCCCTATTCAATGCTGGAACTTGCTTGCTCCCCTCGTGGATTTTCCATCCGTTCCTCAGCCAGTGTTACTGGACACTTTGGAGGCATAATGCTAGGCCTGGTCCGCACATCCCAACAGCTACTTGAGTCCATGTTTCAGCAATCACATACCTGTTTTTAAACCTCTTTTATTCCCTCCCCTCTTGTTTGCCTTCCCTAATCAACTTATCACCCACTTAACCCTTTCCTATTAAAAGTACCTCACCCTCCCGTCATGTCCCCCTTTCTCACCGGTCCTGGGGTGTTCTGGAAATGCCAAAAAGGTGTTCTATGTATTTGGCTGTGTGTATCTGTGTCCATACAGGAAGCCTGTGATTACCTTTAGATAAATAGCTGTTGGCTTTGTTGCACAATGATACAAAACACATTCTGGTGACAACCTTCCAGTTTACTGAATTTAATGTGGCGAAAAAAAATGATTTCTGCAAATTGCCACCTTGGAATGAGAGCCCGTTTATGCCGACATCATCCAATTCTAACTCAGATAACAGTCATTTTATTGATTCGCCTTGCTGCTGGGACGCAGGGAAAAGCTATGTGATTGCAGGAAAAGGGGGAATAAGGGAAGGGTAGGACTGGAACAGGTCAGTTGGGATAATGGAGGCTGCCAAACGTATTATGAAAAGCAGTTTCAGATAATTAGGCTGCGGCCAGGGTGAAGCGAAGCACACACGCGCACTTGTGCTTAGCGCGATCAGAGTGATCATTCTGAATGCGCCTTTCCAGGTTGCGGGTGCGCACACGTGTTCGTGAGCTTGCTGCTTGCCGAGACAGTCAAATTTGATTTTGCTGCTCGCTGATGCATCACGTGAGCGGTTTGCCCAATGAGGGCGAACCAGCTCCGTGACGTCACGGCGCACCACCCAACACGCCCCCGTGCAACTAACAGGACACAAATTGCTGGAGCAAAATGAGCGTCGAGCACCAGTGCGCTCTCATTCACCCTGGCCGCAGCCTTACAGTGGCTCTTGTTCTGGGCCCCAAGAAAGCTTTTGGCTGCACTGCATGAAATATACACGTTTTCTCTCATTTACATTTGTAGCAGGGATTGTGTATTGATACTAATGTGTACCATCAACTTTTTTGTTACATTTACTTTTTTTTAATGCATGTGCGCGTGTATGTGTGTGTATATCTAAATGAAAATGATCGATACTGTATAGTCACCGTTCTTGTGGCTCTGTTCTTGAGTGAAATGTACATTATCACTTATTAAAGGTAATGGAAGTACAGTAATTGAATACATAGAATCCTTTTTTCCCCAGAGTTTTCTTGTTTTTCTCTAAGTGCAGTAGTTTTACTCAAAATTGTGTTCTTTGCACTAACCCTGTTTGAACTAACCATATTTTGCTGTATATTAAAGCTCCCATAGGGTATTTTGGTCCATGCTCATTTGCCTGCGCTCTCAACAGTCTGTCCTTGTGCATCGTGTGTCCTTTGGTCTCTCCCTCAGAGTTTTTGTTCCATGCAATTCAATTCCAATGCGTTTCATGAAGGGATGAATTGAATCGCATGGAACAGACAAGCTCTGAGGAAGGGACGAAAGAAGCGAAGGACTGCAGGAGAATTTTGGATGAGTGACGATGACATCTTCATGGAAACGCTGAGCCGCAACACACAAGGCCGGAGTGTTGAGAACACAGTCAAATGAGCATGACCCTATTGAAGATTTAATATATATCTGGATAGTGCAATCACTGTTATTGCAGCGAATACTAGCGCACATAGAATCCTTCTTACGCTGTTTTTTCTTATTTTTCTCTATATATTTCCAAATGGAGTGGTCACCCCATGAAAAACAGCAGCAGAAGGAGCACCAACACGGAGTTAAAGAGAAAGTTACACTGATATATCCATAATATTCTTCTTGGTACTATATACAGATTTAGTTTATACTGTTATAACTATATATATATATATATATATATATATATATATATATATATATATATATATATATATATATACACACACATACACAATTACATGCATTTAGAAATTTGTTGGTGGATAGAGAATATTGAGCTTCCCATTTTTGTTGATGTTTGTGGATCAGCTCCAGACTACACTTTGTGGTGTTGATCACACGTCCATCTACATATAATACATTGAAGTAATTAGCTGCTTATGCATGATCATTTCTATGCCACTTTAATGAACAAATCAGAATGATGTCATTTATGAGAGAGGATGAAGTGTCTTGAGGATCCTTGATCAACCTGCTCATTTCTTCTTCTCCTGGGCCAGTGCAAACCTGACCAATGTTGCCATGCAAGATAAAGAAGAAAGAGAGAGGAAAAGTCTGTACTGTTCCATGAGACGCTGTAGCCAGCAGGACTAGTAGGGAATCTCAATGCATTACAGCCTCTCTGATTCTTCCAAAGTCAAATATGACATCATAAACCAACCACAGCTGACTCCTGACTTATGCAAGAGGTGGTGCTTGCCATTAAATTCAATATTCTCTATAGGAGAGAAAGCTTTAAGTTTACACATGATCACTTGTTCATGAAGATTAAGATCACTGCAACATAGCTACAGATATAAAGCCATCTGTCAGTGAATGGGTTAATTCCAGCTAATTAATTTGGCCCATTAGTCCAAAACCACACCAAATGCCTGAAGCTCAGCTAATGTAATCATAGTTAATGGAGTCACCTCTTAATTCAATACACAGACAGTTTCTTATTCATTAACGTAATCAACCACCTCTTGCGGATGCACCGAGTCCTTCACATCTCACAAAAATGAAACAAGAGCGTGTTTATTAGGCTGAGGTTCGTCACGTTTCTCTGCATCGTGAGGGTGATGAGTGTTAGTTCTCTGAGAAAGCTACAGATGAAACCAACACTAAATACAATGATAGCAGGACACATCCCAGTGTCATCCAGAATATCACATACTTACTGTAGTGCATATCACACATTGGGGGTTATTTGCTAAAGTCACCAGGGGTAAAACCAAATATTTGCACCAGATTAATCAAAGGAATGTCTTCATCTTCTTTCAATGGGATTATTTTCCTTTAATAATTCTGGTACTGATTTTTTGCACTGGTTTTGTTCATATTTTACAGCTGAGACTCTTGAGTAAATACACCACCCCCTATCACAAAAGGTCATATTGTTTTTAACAACTTAAAGCCCCCCTCCATCTTACATTGATTTTTTTATATTTATTTTAGAAATTATCTTAAATTTGCTTATACCACCCTTTTTCTTACATATCATGGTGAAATCAACATTGTGAGTCTTTTTCTGCAGCTCCTCTGAAATTGTAATTTAAAAGTGAATGCATTAATTGAATAGCTTCTCAACATAGGATGTGGATGTTAATAGAAAATAGAAATTTAAGGCTGCTTGGGATATACTGTACTGTACAAAGGGACATGGCCGCCAACAGATTTTCGATTGTGGCCCCCTCCCCCCCACCTGTGTCGGTGGTTGTGCGAGCCCCCCCCCTTTCACATCTCGCAAGCCCCCTCCTCTATCCCCCTCCCTTTTCCTATGTATTTGTCCTCTCCGTCTCTCATTCTTACCCCCTTCTTTTCATCACTCACTCTCAAGCTCTGAAACCCCAGCTCTCACCTTTCACCTGATGCATGCTTCCCTCTCTCACGCTGAAAGTTGGGCCCAGCTTCCGGCTTCCACCGCTCGGAGAGACAGGCGCCCGGCGTGGGAGAGAGATGCAGGCCCAACAGGAGGCCAGCAGCAGCTGGGGGGAGCCGGAGCCCAAAGGCAACCAGACGTCTGGCAGCTTGACGCAGAAGTTGGGTCCAACCTCTGTTCAGTCCCAACTTCCAGCGCTGGCTGACCGGGCTCCCCGCAGCCACCGAGCCCATGACACTTGTCCCAGCTTTCCCCCCGTCATCAGCCATGCAAAGGAATATTCTAAATATGAAGGAAAGCAGATTATCTCATAGATTCTGTGGTTTCACAGCAGATAGGAAGATGGGCAGAATGACCAAGTGGTTCTTATCTGCCATAAGTTTCTATGTTCTTCTGATTGCAGAGCATCTACTGGAAATGAGATGTATCTAACACATTTCTTTATCTCTTTCTTCCATGCCTAGGTTCCACGACACATCAAGACTCTGCCATACTACAGCTATGATCAACCCATGGTCGGATATTGCCAGACACACAAGTCACTCCTTGTAAATAAGGGCTTTGACGGCACATCTAGAGAGCAGAGAGAAACCACCAACTTAGAGCTCAGTAGGGACCAGAGCTACATCGCCACTATAGCTCGCTCAGCAGCACCTGCCATATATATTGAAAGAATACCAAACCAATAGTGTCAGGTGGCTCATTTATGGATGTGCACCAGGATGAAGAGGAAGGGGACACGGATAATAGATGGGGATCCCCTTTAGAAAATAAATGCTCCCGCAAAAATCAAGGAACAAAACTGAAACACAGAGTAACGTGAAGAGTTTTGCTTGTGGAAACGCAGAAAAAGAAGCTTTGGGAACAGCGGGGCTTTCTTGGCTTTAAACAGAAATGATTATCTAAAACCCACAGACGGAAAAAACAAACAAAAAAAAAAACAGGATACACATAAAGGATTTATAAATCAGATTGGTTTCACTCCAGCTGCATACAGGAGAGGAATGATCTGCTTGTATATTTGATTTTTTTTTCCCCTGCACATTGCATGGTTCCAATAAAGATGAACCAAAAGGGAGAGACTGCGTGGGCTTGGGTAGGGGATGCTTCATGTTTCATGTTGACCAATCCAGTGGGTCTATTTGAACTGTGTTTTCTTCCCTGTTTCCCTGCTAAAGGGGGTTGCTTTTTACCAGACCATCAGCTTCAGGTTGGAGCATTAGAAAAGGCCAACCTCAATGAAAGAGGTAACGCACCAGATGTTGAGAACCATAGAGATCTGAGATTCAGGCTCAGGAAACGGACATGTTTTTAGCCTGTACCTTTTACCCAGACACACAAATTCCCAGGCTTGCAATTCCCAGATATAAAATTAATTGGATTGTATTGACTTGTCTGTATGACAGTTATAAAATCACAAGAGAACGTATAATATTGTTTTTTTTTAAATTATCATGATCAGTTATAGCTTTTGTGTAGTTTTTATCAATAAAAAAAGTATGAAAAACATGACGGATATTAAGCATTCTGATAGATATTGTAGCTCTGGTATTAAAGGCATTACGGTTGTGTGATACAGTGTCTGTGCAGAGCTGAGGTCCACCACAGGTTCATATCCCAATGAGCTTAATTGAGCCTCTCATTTCTGAAGAGGATAATTAAATGCATATTGTGGACCAGTTGTAAGAAGCTATTTATATTATATACCCTTGTAGATCTTAAAGAAAATACTGATAAGTGGCCCTTTCACCCTTGGTACACAGCAGGAGATGAAGTTAATGTTTATTGCAGACACTTGACTCAAACCTGCCCTCAGCCCGAATACCAATAGAAAATATTCTCCTTTGGTGGGAAGCTGAGGGAGACTGTGACTTCTCCAGTTCGGGATGGCAACGTAACATTTTAGTGACACCTACGGTATCAGGCCACACTGAAAGTAGTGGATACAAGGGAAACATTAACATAAACCTTTCATACTACTTCTGACTGGGAGGATTTGCTGTGAATATTAACCTCTTCCCTGCTGGAGAATCATGGGCTGTATGGGTCCCTTCCATCAATGAAAGGGTTAAGCATAATTGTATTATTATTTTTTGCAGAAACAGACTGCTCAAGAACACAAACACATAGCTGGAAAAAATAGAAAGATAACTTCACAAAATCATTGAACATCTATCTGCTGCGAATCATAACAGCAGAGGGGTTAAAGTAATGCGTATGCCAGCTACTATCTCCATACTATAGCTGTAAATAAATAATGTAATGGAAAGAAAGAATCCCTATAGATGCACACACTGATTGTCAGTCAAAATAATAAAGTTTTATTGATATATAGAAAACATAAACTGATTAAAACCTAAAGCAGTGCTAACCCCAGACACTAAATGGACATAATATCCATGTAATTACTGCCAGATAATCCTGTAGGGTAATCATACACCGGACACTACGTTCTAAGTCCTATTATAGGTGATACACACCTTATACACCTATAGACTACAAGTGGTCTGTACTGGTGGTGTGGAGTCAGTCACTTCACGAATAATATATATAGTGCCACTGAGATTGAATAGCCAGGGTCCGGCTGTGTATAATTGGTGAGCCAATGCGTGTTACTTGTCCACAGTATAATAGACCACTATTGCAAGTGACTCACACCTTATAACCACCTATAGACTAATTGGTCTGTGGTTATCTACTAGACAGTATACAATCTATGTAGAAGGTGTATATATGTGGACACAATGAGTGTCAGCTATAGCAAATGAATAAGGGGTTAATATATGTGTAGATCGCTGGGATGCCACACCATGTGTCGTGCAGCAGCTGCGTGTTACCTCATATGCCTCCTGGTAGGGGAGACACCGGGCACTCAACACACGTGAAGTCGGCTGATGAGCGTCTGATGCGGCTTAATACACACTTCACATTCAAGGCGTACTAATGCAGAACCCTTAGCCTTGCTAGTGGGATCCTTGTAGGGCGAAGAAGTTCCAAGCAGGAATTAAACGCGCGTCGGGTATGACGTCAGCGTGACGTCAGCAGCGCGACGGACAAACTAGTTGTCCGGTCACTCTTAGTACAACACTTGCTACTACCTAGATTAGAGCTAACTTTGATGTGGGCCCTACAAGGATCCCACTAGCAAGGCTAAGGGTTCTGCATTAGTACGCCTTGAATGTGAAGTGTGTATTAAGCCGCATCAGACGCTCATCAGCCGACTTCACGTGTGTTGAGTGCCCGGTGTCTCCCCTACCAGGAGGCATATGAGGTAACACGCAGCTGCTACACGACACATGGTGTGGCATCCCAGCGATCTACACATATATTAACCCCTTATTCATTTGCTATAGCTGACACTCATTGTGTCCACATATATACACCTTCTACATAGATTGTATACTGTCTAGTAGATAACCACAGACCACTTAATCTATAGGTGGTTATAAGTTGTGAGTCACTTGCAATAGTGGTCTATTATACTGTAGACAAGTAACACGCATTGGCTCACCAATTATACACAGCCGGACCCTGGCTATTCAGTCTCAGTGGCACAATATATGTTATGCGTGAAGTGACTGACTCCACACCACCAGGACAGACCACTTGTAGTCTATAGGTGGTTATAAGGTGTGTATCACCTATAATAGAACATAGAACGTAGAACGTAGTGTCCGGTGTATGATTACCTACAGGATTATCTGGTAGTAATTACATGGATATTATGTCCATTTAGTTGTCTGGGGTTAGCGCTGCTTTAGGTTTAATCAGTGTATGTTTTCTATATATCAATAAAACTTTATTATTTTGACTGACAATCAGTGTGTGCATCTATAGGGATTCTTTCTTTCCATTACACTACATGCCCTCATCCCTGATAGCACCACTTCTAGTTTCTACCTCAAAGCTATTGCTGAGCAGAGTCTCCCAACTCTCTCCCCCTCCCCTTGTTTACAATGTAAATAAATAATACCAATATATAATTCTCTCCCCACAGATCTCTGTAGGACTCCCTGTTAAATGAAACATCTTTATCCATAATGTTACAAATGAAAGTGAACATGTTAACAGAACTGTTAAATATGATAAAATAACTTACGCTAAAGCACTGGAGCATTCAACAGAGCTGTAAGCTGTAAGCAACAGTCCGATTTTATATATTTTTTACTTTCAGAGCTGGGAAAGTGAAGAAATAGAATAATACCGTGGGAACTTCTCAGTTCTGCAAACATCCACACTGTGCCCACTATCTTTAATGTAATTATTACAATTGCCAAAAATGATGACGTGCCCTAAAACTGCACCAACGTACAGTAACTGCTACATGGTATTGTGTCTGTGGTATAAACTCATTAGATTCCCAGTAGGAACTGCTATTACCCTCAGCCCAAAATCTAGGGGCGCATTATCAGAGTGGTTAAAGGGGTTTCACGACCAACAAATAAGATTTCATGGAAAAGTGTTGCCTTCTAACAGCTAGATTCAGGGCCGACCAACAGGGGGGCATAGCCAGTAATGATGTCTCGGGCCCAGTGAGTCCGGTGGCCTGGGCCCCACCAGTCACTTGTCACTATCGGTGCCATGTCAGAAAAAAACAATGCTTTTTATTATATTTAAGTTTTTTATTAAGTTTTCCAACAGTTGTGTGTGTGTGTGTGTGTGTGTGTGTGTGTGTGTGTGTGTGTGTGTGTCTGTGTGTGTCTGTGTGTGTGTGTGTGGGGGGGGGGGAGGGGGGATGCTGGGGAGGAATGGTGCGACACTACTGACGGGCAAATATTACATTATAAAAATACACAATGAATGACCAATGGCAAAAATAAGTAAATATATACATACATATACTTCAAATCAAATTATACCCCTCTGTATCTTATACTTTTTTGGTTGTCTCTTCCCCGGGCGATCCGAGAAACGGAGAAGTTCTCCACTGGAGAATATTGGACAATATATACAAAAATATATATGTTTTTTATCTTTCCATCCGCACGCACAGTAACGGCCTGGCTGGCACCGTGCGTGTGCCAAGGCTCGGCCGGTGTGGCTCCTCTGCAGCCGCCCTGGCCGTCCTCGATCCTCTGTGCCCCCTCCCCCACCCCCGGGACCTTCCAGCAGACCATCAACAAGGTAAGTCTGTTTAAAAAAAAAAAAAATGTATTGGGGGAGTGGGGTCTTGTTTATATGTATTGGGGGGGTCTTTTAAAAATGTATTGGGGGTGTGGGGGTCTTTGTAAAACATATTGAGGTAGTGGGGGGCATTTTAGAATGTATTGGGGGAGTGGGGGGCTTTTGAATATGCATTGGGGAGTGGGGGCTTTTAAACATGTATTCGGGGAGTGGGGGGCTTTTTAATGTATTGGGGGTGGGGGACTTTTTAATATGTATTAAGGTGTGGGGGTCTTATTTATATGTATTGGGGGGTGGGTGTCTTTTAAAAATGTATTGGGGGTGGGGGTCTTTCAAAAATGTATTGGGGGAGTGGGAGGCTTTTTAAAATATATTGGAGGAGTGGGGGGCTTTGTAAAACGTATTCAGGGAGTGGGGGGCTTTTTAACATGTATTGAGGAAATGGAGGGCTTTTTAATATGTATTGGGGGAGTGAGGACTTTATAAAATTTATTGGAGGGGTGGGGGTCTTGTTTATATGTATTGGGTGTGTGGGGGGCTTTTTAAAATGTATTGAGGGAGTGGGGGCTTTTTAATATGTATTGGGGGGAGTGGGTGGCTTTTTAATATGTATTGGGGGGAGTGGGGGTTCTTAAAATGTAATGGGGGTCTTTTAAAAATGTAATGAGTGGGGGGCTTTTTAAAATGTATTGGGGTTTGGGGGGCTTTTTAATATGTATTGGGGTGTAGGGGGCTTTTTAATATGTATTGGGGTAGTGAGGGGCCTTTTTAATATGTATTGGGAGCGGGGGGCTTTGTAATATGTATTGGGGAGTGGGGGGCTTTTTAATATGTATCGGGGGAATGGTGGGCTTTTTAAAATGTATTAGGTGGAGTGGGGGGCTTTTTAATATGTATTGGAGAGAGTGGGGGGCTTTTTAACATGTATTATGGAAGTGGGGGGCTTTTTAATATGTTTTGAGGGAGTGGGGGCCTTGATTATGTGTATTGGGGGGGACTTTAAAAATGGATTGGGGGAGTGGGGGCTTTTTAATATGTATTGGGGGTGTGGGGGCTTTTAAAGATGTATTGGGGGGAGTGGGGGGCTTTTTAATATATATTTGGGGAGTGGGGGGCTTTTTAATATGTATTGGGGGTCTTGTTTATATGCATGGGGGTGGGGTCTTTAAAAATGTATTGGGAGAGTGGGGATCTTGTTTATATGTATTGAGGGTGTGGGGGCCTTTTTAAAATGTATTAGGGGAGGGGGGCTATTTAATATGTATTGGGGGAGTGGTGGGCTTTTTAATATATGAATTAGGGGGAGTGGGGGCCTTTTAATATGTATTTGTGGAGTGGTGGGCTTTTTAATACTGTATGTATTGGGGGAGTTGTGGGCTTTTTAATATGTATTGGGGGAGTGGGGGCTTCTTAATATGTATTGTAGGAGTGGGGGCTTCTTAATATGTATTGGGGGAGTTGGAGGCTTTTTAATATGTATTGGGGAGATCGGGGGGCTTTTAAATATGTATTGGGGGAGTGGGGGGCCTTTTAATATGTATCGGGGAGTGGGAGGTCTTGTTTATATGTATTGGGGGAGTGGGGGTCTTATTAAAATGTATTGAGGGTGTGGTTTTTAAAAAAAAAATTGGGGGGAGTGGGAGCTTTTTAATATGTATTCGGAGAGTGGGGGTCTTATTTATATGTATTGGGGCTGTGGGGGGCTTTTTAAAATGTATTGAGGGAGTGGGGGGCTTTTTAATATGTCTTGGGGGAATGTAGGCCTTGTTAATATGTATTGGGGGGAGTGGTGGGCTTTTTAATATATGTACTATGGGGAGTGGGGGATTTTTTAATATGTATTGGGAGAGTGGGGGAGCTTTTTAATATGTATTGGGGGAGTGTGGACCTTGTTAATATGTATTGGGGGAGTGGGGAAGCTTTTTAATATGTATTGGGGGAGTGTGGGCCTTGTTAATATGTATTGGGGGAGTGGTGGGCTTTTTAATGTATGTATTATGGGGAGTGGGGGATTTTTTAATATGTATTGGGGGAGTGGAGGAGCTTTTTAATATGTATTGGGGGGAGTGGGGGCTTTTAATATTTATTGGGTGAGTGGTAGGCTTTTTAATATGTATTTGTGGAGTGCTGGCGTTTTTAATACTGTATGTATTGGGGAGTTGTGGGCTTTTTAATATGTATTGGGGAGAGTGGGGGGCTTTTAAAAATGTAATGGGGTGGGGATCAGGGTCTTTTAAAAATAAATTGAGGGAGTGGGGGCTTTTTAAAATGGATTGGGGGCTTTTAAAAATATATTGGGGTAGTTGGAGCTTTTTAATATTTATTGGGGAAATGGGGGTCTTTTTAATATGTATTGTGGGGAGTTTTTTTTAATATGTATTAGGGGAGTGGGGGACTTGTTGATATGTATTAGGGGTGTGGGGGGCTTTTTAAAATGTATTGGGGGAGTGGTTGACTTTTTAATATGTATTGGGGAAGTGGGGGGCTTTTTAATATGTATTTGGGGAGTGGTGGGCTTTTTAATACTATATGTATAGGGGGGAGTTGTGGGCTTTTTAATATGTATTGGAGGACGTTGTGGACTTGTTAATATGTATTGGGGGAGTCGGGTCTTTTAAAAAAATATTGGGGGGAGTGAGGGCGTTTAAAAATGTACTGGGGGAGTGGGGTTATATGTATTTTGTGGGGGGAGGGGATTTAGTGAGAATGGGAGAGAAGGAGAAGGAGGGAGTGTGTAATTGAGGAAAAGAGGGTGTAAGAGTGAGACTCAGGGGAGAGGAATACATGCGTGGTTGGAGGGGGGTTATTGAGGAAGAGGGAGTGAGACGGAGGGGGTGTTATTGAGGAAGAGGGAGTGAGACAGAGGGGAGAGAAATACATGGGAAGAGGGTGGGAAATAGAGGGGACTCGTGAGGTGTGAAATGGGGGGGGGCTGGCAATACCGCTGGGACAGGGTGCGACGGACGTAACTCTAGTCCTGGGAAATCTGTCTGCGGCCCTGGCTAGACTCTGTTGCAGACTATGAGATGTTAATGCTAAACATCCCAAATCACTGAGGCTCATTGTCAATCAATCAGTGAGTGGTGACATGTCTGCGATTTTCTTCCTTTTAGATCTACTGGATGGATCCTTCTAGCACTGAAGGAGTCAAAGTAACACTACGAATCTGACCTTCTCAGCACAGGACCCAAAAGAGCAATGTAGAAGAGACTGCAATAATTCTGTCTCTCCACTGCTGAACGAGCAGTAGGAAGTTATTACACCTTGTATCTATATAGCAATTTTAATTCCAAAGCGCTTTACAATTACACTTCAGAGGCAGTCATGCAGCCGCCTCTAGGGTGGAATCCTGGGCGCACATTTCTAAGGGGTCTCCAGGGCACCCTCAAGAGGAGGCGGGGAGTGAGCTGCAGTGGTGTAACTTTTGCCAATTACTCCTGGTTATCGGAAGCAAAACCACACTTTCACTAATATATGCACACACCTATTTTAGTGCTGTGGAAGCAAGCAATGCTATTTTGTTCATACTTATAAATATAGCAAACGTAATTATCTCCCTAATTTTACAGAATTAGCATCTCCTGGAATGAAGCACAATACCCCAACTTTTTTTAATAGAAGTTCAAACAATGGTTATAGGCATTGCAAAACAATTGTGTAGTGGCAGCCATCTTTAATATGACCAGCAACCGATACTTCACCTTTTCTTTTCAAAACTATGAACAGATGTAAAAAAAAAAAAAAAAAAAATCATAACTTTTTTTTGGTTCTTTTTTTAAATGCAATTTTGGACAGAGTAAGTGGTGCCGCTGCTGTAACCTCATTATACTCATGTTTCGCTGGCTATATTGGCCTTTGGGGAGGCAAAAACATGATCACTTATTCCTTGCGACGCCTGGTATCAAAATGAGACAGTAAAACTAGAACTGCTGAACTGCAGCAACCTTCACCGTGTAAGGATGAGATTCCAAAAATGAATCTATTAACCTAGCTAAAGTGTAGTTTAGATAACACTTAAAATGGAAAGTTGATGGCCCAGTACTAACTGTATGAACATAATGTTAGAGGAATGCCGTGTAGTGTCAGCAGGACACAGAATAACACAGAGAGATGGGAGTCTGCAGCTTGTACATTCCATTTCAGGTTTAAAGAAATGCATGTTATCCAGGTTTGGTACACACAATATACTCATTATGGGCATCAGCGCTGGCTGCAAAGTTATTAGTAGCTAACCTGCCTGTCTTTATTTTTGTAGCATATAGGATTTATCACTGTTAACTGCTTGGACACAATCACCTTTCACAATGAATTATTAAATTACCCACATAGTGCACAGACATAGGGGCATTGAAGACATAAGTATGAGCTTCTCCCCTCCATCTCAAGTCAGCTCTTAATGTCGGCACACTGATGACTACAGAATCACTCCTCTTCATACACTTGGAACTAGTGATGAGCATGGAACCCAAGCAGATGAGCAAGTAGCAAGAAGCTACTATCCACACCAGCAATATTCCCACTCCCTCTGCATAGGGGAGAGAAGGAGTGGCTAGCGGTCGGGGGCCGCAGGTGAAACACAAGAGGGCTGCATTTGCCCCCCGTGCCGCCTGTTGCTCATCCATGCTTATGCACATTGCAATGCGTACATTGCAAACAAGGATTCTGGGTAACAAAATGCAATTTAGCACATTTGGTGCATCACTTTAAGCATACAATCCATTGTTAACATGGATGTTTCCCTAGGGCCGTTGCCTGCTGTAATGCCCAGTATTTACAGGTAAGCCTACTACAAGGAAGAAAAGCATCAGAAAACCCATTCAGAGACAGCTTTTCTATCCTTTTGGACTCATCCGTTTGGGCATGGTCCCTGATTCAACAACGTGAAGCTAGTAGTGCCTGCAAACCAGACACAATATGGTTAAGGGCCTATTCACTAAACTTCTATTAGACACTTAACACTTTTTAAGTGCACTTCACAAGCAATCTTGCATGCCTTCACAAAGCTTCCACAACATGTCAAAATAGCTTGTAAATGGCTTTTCAATGATCGTTAGCATTCTTACTAGCTCAATAAATGCTGAAACTTGTATTTTTTGCCAGTAACTGCTATTCACAAAGCTCCAAGATGCAAATCGTGGGTTAAATACTCGCTTTATCATCAACTAAAGGGTGGTGAGATCGGATTCGCAATTTGCATGAGACAGAGTTTCTTTTATTTTTACTACATAGAATTGAAGTCGAGTGTCTCTGGAGCTGAATCAAATTCATTTCAGATCCGGAGACCCCCTGCTTCAATCCTAGATAAAAAATAAAATAACAGCCTAGCTTCATTACCTTAGTGGTTAACCGCTAAGGTGATTAAAGGGTTAAATTACCTTCACGGGTTACTACCGCTAAGGTGTTGAAAGGGTTAACCCCTCCCGCTACCCACCCAGGGGGCCTAACCTCCCACCATGGGGAAACTGCAACCTTCACCCCCTTTACCATCGACAAACCACATACTGCTGTTTAACGCCTTTATTACCTTAGGGGTTAGCCACTAAGGTAATGAAGATCGCCATGTATTTTTAAAAATATTTTACGTAGTATTCAAGCAGGGGGTAACCGGAGCTGAACTGCATTACTTTCAGCAGTGCACTGCAAAAATGAAGGGGCTAAGCACAAAAATATATAAAAAAAGAAATGTATTGAACTCGTGGCAACATGGAATGCAATATGGGGCAGGCAAACTCTGACGCGATTCAAACTTTACAGCGCTTTAGCAAAGAGTGGCTGTCCTTATGGGGTCTTGTCTGCTTAAGTAGAGATCTGCACCGGAAGTGGCACAGTGTGCACAACGACACATCAGCGGCATAACCGGAAACCAGCTCAGCAGGTGACGGTACATGAGATATCGCAGCGGCTCCCCCGGTCGGAGGTCAAAATAACATGAATATACACAACATTAAAAGAAAATATATATGTGAATGAACTATTTTGTGTGTATAACACAGTAATGTACATAGGATAAAAACAATTGCCCAGATATGTCTTAATTCTAATTTTTGTATATTGAATCGATGCTATTGGATCTGATGAAAGTTCTTATGGTATATCAAATATGTCAGAATTTTTTATATATAAGAATACATCATACAAACCCTACACACAATAATTCTCAAAGAAAAATAATAATCTTATATGTGTAAATAAATTATGTTGAGATATGTTTGCTCATAAATGACTATACACAAGCTGCAAATGAAATGTCACGATGAGGATACCTAAAAAGGCGAATGATTCTGATATCTAATGGGTAATGTACATATGAACATCAATAATAGGAAATCCTTGCTATCCCAAAACTAACGATGAAGGACGCAGATATATTGGTACTGTGCATTAAAGACTTGATTTAAAATAAAATCAGCTCCCAGTTAATGTTCATACCCATGGAATTGAGAGATCTAAGGGTGTAGATCCAGAACATTTCCCTGCGATTTAATAGTTTCTCGGTTTCTACCTCTGGTGGGTAATGGAATGTGTTCCAGAGAACTGAATGTGAATATGTCTATAGAACCCGAGGGACAAGCAGAGAAATGTCTGGATACTGGGTATTTCTCAATGTGTTTTTTGATGGATCTGAGATGTTCTGTAAGTTTGACTTTTAGCGGTCTAATGGTTCTCCCAACATATTGAGAAATACCCAGCATTCTGACATTTTTCAACATGTTCCTATGGTTCTTGTTACGCCGGTGCTGCCCGCAGACCAGACCCGTTCCTTTCACTGAGGTGAGGAACGTATAGAAGCACGCACCCGCAGCAAAGGGAGCGTGTCCGGAGTGTGGTGATTTTGGCGTTGCCAGGCCAGGTGTATTTCGCTAGCAATACTTGCCGGTACCGGTGTAGAAATGCCGTTGTCGTTGCCGTTAGCCAAGGTCTGGGATTGGAGAATACTGGAAGGTCGTTTGTCCAAGCAGGGGTCTAGAGCCAGAGAGAGACGTCCGCCAAGCCAAGTCGTAACCTGAGTGAATGAGAGAGAAAACGCCAGAGTAGTAATCCAAGTGAAAACTATGTCGAGCAATGAATGATAGGAAGGACTGGCATTATAAAGTGTGGCTGACCAATCAGAAGTGAAGGCAGACCTGGAGGACTGCGTGGAGCCATCCTGGATAGGTTCCCTTGATTGGCAGACAGGTGAGGACTCTTGTCTTGACAGGAGATCATATTCCTGTATTGGGGGCGGGTCTTCACTGCCAGAGCAGTGAATAAATTAACTTCGCCCGGCGCGCGCTGTTCGGGCGCGCGCCCGAGCAACATGGCGGCCGCGTGAGGTACTGCTGGAAACCGAGGACGCCGGGGAACCCCCAGAACCGACGGAGGTGAGTGGCGCTGGCGAGGTGTGCGCGCCACGGCAGCAGGAGGGAATATATCAGCAGAGGAACCAGGGCGCGGGCGCCGCGATCCCTGATTCCTCACAGTACCCCCCCCTTCAGGATCGGCCTCAGGACGATCCTTCCATGGTTTTGATGGAAACTTCTTACGAAAGCGTTTGAGGAGTCCTGGAGCATGAATATCTTTCAGGGGTACCCATGACCTCTCTTCGGGTCCAAAACCTCTCCAGTGGACCAAGAAGTGGACTTTACCTCTTGAAAGACGGGAATCCAGTAGAGCCTGTATTTCATACTCTTCGTTACCCTGTACCATCACAGGATCTGGTTTCGAAGTGTGATCCGGAAAGAGGCTACTAGAGATAAAAGGTTTGAGAAGTGAGGTGTGAAAGACATTCGGAATTCTCATGCTTTGAGGAAGTTGGAGTCGAAAAGAAACCGGATTAACCTGCTCCAAAATGGAAAAGGGACCCAGGAACCTAGGAGCCAATTTGAGGGAAGGCGTTTTGAGACGGATGTTCTTGGATGATAGCCAAACCTTGTCCCCGGGTTTGTATTCGGGTGCCGGACGACGGTGACGATCAGCCTGATTTTTAGATGTCAAGGATGCTTTTTGTAATGCAGATTGTATTCTGGACCAAGAGTCTTGTAGGAGAGCAATATGTTCGTCCACGGCTGGTACCCCAGAGGATTCTTTAGTAATAGGTAGGCGAGCCGGATGGAATCCGTAGTTGATAAAGAAGGGAGTCTCGTGGGTAGACTCATTCCTGGAAGAATTGAATGCGTACTCAGCCCAGATAAGTAATTCTGCCCAGTCATCCTGAGAATTAGAGACGAAGCACCTTAAGTATTTCTCGAGGGATTGATTAACCCTCTCGGTCTGTCCGTTGGATTGAGGGTGATATCCAGAAGAAAAGGAAGACGAGATACCTAGTCTCTTGGTGAAATTTCTCCAGAACTTGGAGACGAACTGGGAACCCCGATCGGACACGATGGATGTAGGAATCCCATGGATCCGGAAAATCTCTTTGGCAAAAATATCCGCAAGGGCGGGTGAGGAGGGTAATCCTTTGAGAGGGATAAAGTGTGCCATCTTGGAAAACCGATCTACTACCACAAGAATGGTATTCATGCCATTCGACCTAGGCAACTCCACAATAAAATCCATCGAAATGTGGGACCAGGGACGCTCCGGAATAGGTAAAGGTAAGAGAAGACCCTGAGGTTTCTGACGAGGAATCTTGTTACGCGCACATACCGGACAGGACCGTGTAAATTCCAGAATGGTTTTAGCCATATTGGGCCACCAAAAGGTACGACGGATGAGGTCCAAGGTTTTCTTGAATCCAGGATGCCCTGCCGAACGGACGGCGTGTCCCCAGTCCAGTATTTCAGGGATAAATTTGGGTTCCACATACAAAGAGTCTTTAGGAACCACAAGACCGGACGGGATGTTCTCTTGAGACTTGATGATCCTCTCCAGATTCTTGAATGCCACAGCTGCTAAGATTCTTTGTTTAGGGAGGATGGACTCAGTGGTTTTCTCTGATCTCTCTTCAGAAGAGTATTGCCGGGAGAGAGCATCCGCCTTGACGTTCTTAGTGCCGGGAATGTATGAGAGAACAAAATTGAATCTAGAGAAAAATAACGACCAGCGAGCTTGGCGAGGACCTAAGCGACGGGCATTCTCAATGTACAATAAGTTCTTATGGTCCGTAAGGATGGTGAATGGCTCTTTTGACCCCTCCAGAAGATGTCTCCATTCTTGAAGAGCCATTTTGACGGCCAAAAGTTCCCTATTGCCCACGTCATAATTCCTCTCTGCCGATGAAAATCTTTTGGAGAAAAACCCGCAAGGATGAAGTTTATCCTGAGAAGAAAATTTCTGCGACAGAACCGCCCCAGCCCCACAGTCCGAAGCGTCAACCTCTAAGGTGAAGGGGAAATTCGTGTTAGGGTGTCGAAGGATGGGAGCAGAGACAAAAGTTTGTTTCAGTGTCTCGAATGCCGTGACAGCTTCTGGAGACCAAGATGAAGGGTCTGCACCTTTTTTGGTCAGTGCCATGATAGGAGCGACAATGGTGGAAAAGTTGCGGATAAACTTCCGGTAATAATTAGAAAAACCCAAAAACCGTTGAACAGATTTGAGGGAATTGGGTTGTGGCCAATCCATGACGGCCTTTAGCTTCTCTGGGTCCATGGCCAAACCTTTGTTGGAGATGATGTATCCGAGAAAAGAAGTGGTAGACTGATGAAAAATGCATTTCTCCATTTTAGCAAACAACCGGTTCTCGCGGAGGCGTGAAAGCACAAACTTCGTATGGATGATATGATCCTGTAAGTTTTGAGAAAAAATAAGGATGTCATCCAGGTATACAATGACAAATATATTAAGAACGTCTCGGAAGATGTCATTGATGAAGTCCTGAAAAACTGCCGGTGCGTTGCATAACCCGAAGGGCATCACTAGATATTCGTAGTGTCCGCTACGGGTGTTGAAGGCAGTCTTCCATTCATCGCCCTCCCGGATGCGGATGAGGTTGTATGCCCCACGGAGATCCAGTTTAGTAAAGAGATTGGCCCCCTGAAGTCTATCAAAGAGTTCGGAGATGAGTGGGAGTGGATAACGATTCTTCACCGTGATATGGTTCAGACCCCGGTAATCAATACATGGTCTGAGAGTACCATCTTTCTTTTTGACAAAGAAGAATCCAGCCCCCGCAGGAGAATTGGAATGACGTATGAAGCCCCGCTTAAGATTCTCACGAATATATTCGTCCATAGCTTTGGTCTCGGGCAACGAGAGAGGATAAGATTTGGCTTTCGGCAAGGTATAACCAGGTACCAGATCAATCGGACAATCGTAGGAACGATGAGGAGGTAGAAGTTCAGACTGAGCCTTGCTGAAAACGTCCAAGAATTCGGCGTATGGAGAAGGCAACTCCCTCAGAGAACTTGATGTATTGGCTAATAGAAAGGATGGTTGCTTGATAGAGGAAAAGGGTTTCTCTGACCTTGACCTCCAGTTAATAGGGTTAGGAGACACCCAATCGATGAGTGGATTATGCTTCTGTAACCAGGGCAAACCAAGCGTGATAGGTGTTCCTGGGGCATGAATAACATCAAAACCCAGAGTCTCTTTGTGAGAATGAGTAGAAAGGGTGATAGGTCCGGTCTCTAAGGAGATATAAGCTGGGGTGAGAGGTCGATTATCAATCCCGACCAAGGCAACGGGAGAGTCCTTCCTGGAAAGCGGAATTTGATTTTGCTCAGAAAAGGTTTGATCTATGAAATTCCCTCCTGCGCCGGAATCGATAAATGCGGCAGTGGAGGTGCGGAAAGTCGGTCCTGAAAGGGAGACGGGAATAGTCAATCTTTTGGGAAGTTCCCTTCTGGGAGGGGGACAAGGAGATTCAGTACCCAGAGAGCGCCCCTTCGTACTCACTGGGCTTAGTCGTTTCCCGGAGATGGAGGATGGTTACGGGTACGCTGCTCAGAAGCTCCGCAATGATGGCACGATTCCCCAGTAGAGCGAAGTTGTCGTGACGGGACCCGAGGTTGCTGAACTCCAAGTTGCATCGGCTCTGGAGCCTCCAGCGCCGGTAACGGGGATACGACGGGTCTCTGGTTAGTAGAGAACCTGGAAAAGGAAGCACGGAAAGGCGTAGCCCGGGGAAGCTGACGCTGAGCGCGTCGTACCTGAAGGCGCTGATCCATACGAGAAGCCAGGATGATGAGATCCTCCAGTAACTCTGGCCTGGTGTGGGAAGCAAGTTCATCCTTCAGAGACTCCGATAGACCTTTCCAGAAGGCGGCGACTAAAGCCTCCTGACCCCAATGAGTCTCAGCTGCTACGGTTCTGAATTCCAAGGCGTATTGACCCACAGGCCGACGTCCCTGTGTAAGCTCTAGCAGGGTATCAGAAGCAGTCTCTTGACGTGCGGGGATATCAAAAACCTGTCGAAAGTCCCGTCTGAAGGCCGCGTAATCGCGGGTAATATCAGGGCGTAGTTCCCAGATCGGAGAGGCCCATGCCAGTGCATTACCTGTGAGCAGACTATATACGTAGGCTACCTTTTTCCGGCCAGTAGCATACAGCTGGGGAGCCATCTCGAACTGGATCTCGCACTGGTTGAGAAAGCCACGACAGGTGTGTGGATCCCCTGCGTAGGGCCTTGGAGCCGGAATCTTCGGAACTGAAAATGAAGTGGAAGATAAGTCAGGCTGCGCCGGGGGTGCAGCCGCAGGCGGAGCCTGTAAAGGGCGGTCCGATACCTGTTGGGAGAGGAGAGCCACTTGATCCGTTAAGGCCTGTATTTGTTGGTACATGGCCGTCATCATAGAGTCCACAGTCTGGTCTGCGTCTTGTGGGCTCGACATAATGTTACGCCGGTGCTGCCCGCAGACCAGACCCGTTCCTTTCACTGAGGTGAGGAACGTATAGAAGCACGCACCCGCAGCAAAGGGAGCGTGTCCGGAGTGTGGTGATTTTGGCGTTGCCAGGCCAGGTGTATTTCGCTAGCAATACTTGCCGGTACCGGTGTAGAAATGCCGTTGTCGTTGCCGTTAGCCAAGGTCTGGGATTGGAGAATACTGGAAGGTCGTTTGTCCAAGCAGGGGTCTAGAGCCAGAGAGAGACGTCCGCCAAGCCAAGTCGTAACCTGAGTGAATGAGAGAGAAAACGCCAGAGTAGTAATCCAAGTGAAAACTATGTCGAGCAATGAATGATAGGAAGGACTGGCATTATAAAGTGTGGCTGACCAATCAGAAGTGAAGGCAGACCTGGAGGACTGCGTGGAGCCATCCTGGATAGGTTCCCTTGATTGGCAGACAGGTGAGGACTCTTGTCTTGACAGGAGATCATATTCCTGTATTGGGGGCGGGTCTTCACTGCCAGAGCAGTGAATAAATTAACTTCGCCCGGCGCGCGCTGTTCGGGCGCGCGCCCGAGCAACATGGCGGCCGCGTGAGGTACTGCTGGAAACCGAGGACGCCGGGGAACCCCCAGAACCGACGGAGGTGAGTGGCGCTGGCGAGGTGTGCGCGCCACGGCAGCAGGAGGGAATATATCAGCAGAGGAACCAGGGCGCGGGCGCCGCGATCCCTGATTCCTCACAGTACCCCCCCCTTCAGGATCGGCCTCAGGACGATCCTTCCATGGTTTTGATGGAAACTTCTTACGAAAGCGTTTGAGGAGTCCTGGAGCATGAATATCTTTCAGGGGTACCCATGACCTCTCTTCGGGTCCAAAACCTCTCCAGTGGACCAAGAAGTGGACTTTACCTCTTGAAAGACGGGAATCCAGTAGAGCCTGTATTTCATACTCTTCGTTACCCTGTACCATCACAGGATCTGGTTTCGAAGTGTGATCCGGAAAGAGGCTACTAGAGATAAAAGGTTTGAGAAGTGAGGTGTGAAAGACATTCGGAATTCTCATGCTTTGAGGAAGTTGGAGTCGAAAAGAAACCGGATTAACCTGCTCCAAAATGGAAAAGGGACCCAGGAACCTAGGAGCCAATTTGAGGGAAGGCGTTTTGAGACGGATGTTCTTGGATGATAGCCAAACCTTGTCCCCGGGTTTGTATTCGGGTGCCGGACGACGGTGACGATCAGCCTGATTTTTAGATGTCAAGGATGCTTTTTGTAATGCAGATTGTATTCTGGACCAAGAGTCTTGTAGGAGAGCAATATGTTCGTCCACGGCTGGTACCCCAGAGGATTCTTTAGTAATAGGTAGGCGAGCCGGATGGAATCCGTAGTTGATAAAGAAGGGAGTCTCGTGGGTAGACTCATTCCTGGAAGAATTGAATGCGTACTCAGCCCAGATAAGTAATTCTGCCCAGTCATCCTGAGAATTAGAGACGAAGCACCTTAAGTATTTCTCGAGGGATTGATTAACCCTCTCGGTCTGTCCGTTGGATTGAGGGTGATATCCAGAAGAAAAGGAAGACGAGATACCTAGTCTCTTGGTGAAATTTCTCCAGAACTTGGAGACGAACTGGGAACCCCGATCGGACACGATGGATGTAGGAATCCCATGGATCCGGAAAATCTCTTTGGCAAAAATATCCGCAAGGGCGGGTGAGGAGGGTAATCCTTTGAGAGGGATAAAGTGTGCCATCTTGGAAAACCGATCTACTACCACAAGAATGGTATTCATGCCATTCGACCTAGGCAACTCCACAATAAAATCCATCGAAATGTGGGACCAGGGACGCTCCGGAATAGGTAAAGGTAAGAGAAGACCCTGAGGTTTCTGACGAGGAATCTTGTTACGCGCACATACCGGACAGGACCGTGTAAATTCCAGAATGGTTTTAGCCATATTGGGCCACCAAAAGGTACGACGGATGAGGTCCAAGGTTTTCTTGAATCCAGGATGCCCTGCCGAACGGACGGCGTGTCCCCAGTCCAGTATTTCAGGGATAAATTTGGGTTCCACATACAAAGAGTCTTTAGGAACCACAAGACCGGACGGGATGTTCTCTTGAGACTTGATGATCCTCTCCAGATTCTTGAATGCCACAGCTGCTAAGATTCTTTGTTTAGGGAGGATGGACTCAGTGGTTTTCTCTGATCTCTCTTCAGAAGAGTATTGCCGGGAGAGAGCATCCGCCTTGACGTTCTTAGTGCCGGGAATGTATGAGAGAACAAAATTGAATCTAGAGAAAAATAACGACCAGCGAGCTTGGCGAGGACCTAAGCGACGGGCATTCTCAATGTACAATAAGTTCTTATGGTCCGTAAGGATGGTGAATGGCTCTTTTGACCCCTCCAGAAGATGTCTCCATTCTTGAAGAGCCATTTTGACGGCCAAAAGTTCCCTATTGCCCACGTCATAATTCCTCTCTGCCGATGAAAATCTTTTGGAGAAAAACCCGCAAGGATGAAGTTTATCCTGAGAAGAAAATTTCTGCGACAGAACCGCCCCAGCCCCACAGTCCGAAGCGTCAACCTCTAAGGTGAAGGGGAAATTCGTGTTAGGGTGTCGAAGGATGGGAGCAGAGACAAAAGTTTGTTTCAGTGTCTCGAATGCCGTGACAGCTTCTGGAGACCAAGATGAAGGGTCTGCACCTTTTTTGGTCAGTGCCATGATAGGAGCGACAATGGTGGAAAAGTTGCGGATAAACTTCCGGTAATAATTAGAAAAACCCAAAAACCGTTGAACAGATTTGAGGGAATTGGGTTGTGGCCAATCCATGACGGCCTTTAGCTTCTCTGGGTCCATGGCCAAACCTTTGTTGGAGATGATGTATCCGAGAAAAGAAGTGGTAGACTGATGAAAAATGCATTTCTCCATTTTAGCAAACAACCGGTTCTCGCGGAGGCGTGAAAGCACAAACTTCGTATGGATGATATGATCCTGTAAGTTTTGAGAAAAAATAAGGATGTCATCCAGGTATACAATGACAAATATATTAAGAACGTCTCGGAAGATGTCATTGATGAAGTCCTGAAAAACTGCCGGTGCGTTGCATAACCCGAAGGGCATCACTAGATATTCGTAGTGTCCGCTACGGGTGTTGAAGGCAGTCTTCCATTCATCGCCCTCCCGGATGCGGATGAGGTTGTATGCCCCACGGAGATCCAGTTTAGTAAAGAGATTGGCCCCCTGAAGTCTATCAAAGAGTTCGGAGATGAGTGGGAGTGGATAACGATTCTTCACCGTGATATGGTTCAGACCCCGGTAATCAATACATGGTCTGAGAGTACCATCTTTCTTTTTGACAAAGAAGAATCCAGCCCCCGCAGGAGAATTGGAATGACGTATGAAGCCCCGCTTAAGATTCTCACGAATATATTCGTCCATAGCTTTGGTCTCGGGCAACGAGAGAGGATAAGATTTGGCTTTCGGCAAGGTATAACCAGGTACCAGATCAATCGGACAATCGTAGGAACGATGAGGAGGTAGAAGTTCAGACTGAGCCTTGCTGAAAACGTCCAAGAATTCGGCGTATGGAGAAGGCAACTCCCTCAGAGAACTTGATGTATTGGCTAATAGAAAGGATGGTTGCTTGATAGAGGAAAAGGGTTTCTCTGACCTTGACCTCCAGTTAATAGGGTTAGGAGACACCCAATCGATGAGTGGATTATGCTTCTGTAACCAGGGCAAACCAAGCGTGATAGGTGTTCCTGGGGCATGAATAACATCAAAACCCAGAGTCTCTTTGTGAGAATGAGTAGAAAGGGTGATAGGTCCGGTCTCTAAGGAGATATAAGCTGGGGTGAGAGGTCGATTATCAATCCCGACCAAGGCAACGGGAGAGTCCTTCCTGGAAAGCGGAATTTGATTTTGCTCAGAAAAGGTTTGATCTATGAAATTCCCTCCTGCGCCGGAATCGATAAATGCGGCAGTGGAGGTGCGGAAAGTCGGTCCTGAAAGGGAGACGGGAATAGTCAATCTTTTGGGAAGTTCCCTTCTGGGAGGGGGACAAGGAGATTCAGTACCCAGAGAGCGCCCCTTCGTACTCACTGGGCTTAGTCGTTTCCCGGAGATGGAGGATGGTTACGGGTACGCTGCTCAGAAGCTCCGCAATGATGGCACGATTCCCCAGTAGAGCGAAGTTGTCGTGACGGGACCCGAGGTTGCTGAACTCCAAGTTGCATCGGCTCTGGAGCCTCCAGCGCCGGTAACGGGGATACGACGGGTCTCTGGTTAGTAGAGAACCTGGAAAAGGAAGCACGGAAAGGCGTAGCCCGGGGAAGCTGACGCTGAGCGCGTCGTACCTGAAGGCGCTGATCCATACGAGAAGCCAGGATGATGAGATCCTCCAGTAACTCTGGCCTGGTGTGGGAAGCAAGTTCATCCTTCAGAGACTCCGATAGACCTTTCCAGAAGGCGGCGACTAAAGCCTCCTGACCCCAATGAGTCTCAGCTGCTACGGTTCTGAATTCCAAGGCGTATTGACCCACAGGCCGACGTCCCTGTGTAAGCTCTAGCAGGGTATCAGAAGCAGTCTCTTGACGTGCGGGGATATCAAAAACCTGTCGAAAGTCCCGTCTGAAGGCCGCGTAATCGCGGGTAATATCAGGGCGTAGTTCCCAGATCGGAGAGGCCCATGCCAGTGCATTACCTGTGAGCAGACTATATACGTAGGCTACCTTTTTCCGGCCAGTAGCATACAGCTGGGGAGCCATCTCGAACTGGATCTCGCACTGGTTGAGAAAGCCACGACAGGTGTGTGGATCCCCTGCGTAGGGCCTTGGAGCCGGAATCTTCGGAACTGAAAATGAAGTGGAAGATAAGTCAGGCTGCGCCGGGGGTGCAGCCGCAGGCGGAGCCTGTAAAGGGCGGTCCGATACCTGTTGGGAGAGGAGAGCCACTTGATCCGTTAAGGCCTGTATTTGTTGGTACATGGCCGTCATCATAGAGTCCACAGTCTGGTCTGCGTCTTGTGGGCTCGACATAATGTTACGCCGGTGCTGCCCGCAGACCAGACCCGTTCCTTTCACTGAGGTGAGGAACGTATAGAAGCACGCACCCGCAGCAAAGGGAGCGTGTCCGGAGTGTGGTGATTTTGGCGTTGCCAGGCCAGGTGTATTTCGCTAGCAATACTTGCCGGTACCGGTGTAGAAATGCCGTTGTCGTTGCCGTTAGCCAAGGTCTGGGATTGGAGAATACTGGAAGGTCGTTTGTCCAAGCAGGGGTCTAGAGCCAGAGAGAGACGTCCGCCAAGCCAAGTCGTAACCTGAGTGAATGAGAGAGAAAACGCCAGAGTAGTAATCCAAGTGAAAACTATGTCGAGCAATGAATGATAGGAAGGACTGGCATTATAAAGTGTGGCTGACCAATCAGAAGTGAAGGCAGACCTGGAGGACTGCGTGGAGCCATCCTGGATAGGTTCCCTTGATTGGCAGACAGGTGAGGACTCTTGTCTTGACAGGAGATCATATTCCTGTATTGGGGGCGGGTCTTCACTGCCAGAGCAGTGAATAAATTAACTTCGCCCGGCGCGCGCTGTTCGGGCGCGCGCCCGAGCAACATGGCGGCCGCGTGAGGTACTGCTGGAAACCGGGGACGCCGAGGACGCCGAGGACGCCGGGGAACCCCCAGAACCGACGGAGGTGAGTGGCGCTGGCGAGGTGTGCGCGCCACGGCAGCAGGAGGGAATATATCAGCAGAGGAACCAGGGCGCGGGCGCCGCGATCCCTGATTCCTCACAGTTCTATAGACACATTCACTTTCAGTTCTCTCAAACACAATGCGTTACCCACCAGAGGTGGAAACCGAGAAACTATATTAAAACGCAGAGAAATGTTCTGGATCTACATGTGATGGTGCTCGTCTCCAATCAGGAAGCAGCCCACAAGACTGAGGTAGGGATGCCAATTAACCAACCAAAGCCCAGGGACAGAGTCCTGTTACAGTATCCGTGGTCGGTAAGCAGGCACAGGGTCAAGGCAGGCAGCAGTTGTACAGAATCCAGGCGACAGACAAAATGTCAGGGCAGGCGGATGGCAGCAAGGTCGGGGTCACAGTCCGGGGTCAGCAACAGGAATTCCAAATGAACAGGGAAACCACCAGGATAGACAAGCCACAGCAACAGGCTAGCCTCTGGAACAGGGAAACCACAGGGATAGGCAAACCACGGGGACTGGCAAGCCACACGGTAGGCTCAGGAACAGGGAAGGCTCAGGAACTATACAGCCCATGGTGGCCAAGAAAAAAGGGAAACATATACAATGCTCAGGCAGGGGCTGGGAGTCACTGGTTGCTATTCAAGCCCTTGAACAGGTGCAGCCAATATAGCAGGCTGCCAGTAATAAAAATGTCCACAGCAGCCAGGAAATGCGGGTTCCACCCAAATCCTGGACTGGAACCCTTACACTACACCCTTAGATCTCTCCATCACTACACCCTTAGATATCTCCACCCAATGGTATGAATATTAACTGGGAGCTGAATTTTTTTTAATCTAGTCTCTAATGTACCAATATATCTGCGTCCTTCATCGTTAGTTTTGGTCCCTTTGGGACAGCAAGGATTTCCTATTATTGATGTTCATATGTACATTACCCATTTGATATTAGAATCATTCGCCTTTTTACTGTAGGTATCATCATCGTGACATTAATACCATTTAATTTGCAGCTTGTGTATAGTCATTTATGAGCAAACATATCTCAACATAATTTATTTACATATATAAGATAATTATTTTCCTTTGAGAATTATTGTGTCTAGGTTTTATGTGATGTATTCTTACACATAAAAAATTCTGATATATTTCATATACCATAAGAACTTTTGTCAGATCCAATAGCGTCGATTAAATATATAAAAATTAGAATTAAACCATATATCGGCCATTGTTTTTATCTTATGTACTTTAATGTTTTATACATACAATCTATTTAATTCACATAAATATTTTCTTTTAATGTTGTGTATATTCATGTTATGTTGACCTCCGACTGGGGGAGCCGCTGTGCGTCATCTCATGTACCGTCAGCTGCTGAGCTGGTTTCTGGTTCCGCCGCTGATGTGTCGTTGTGCGTGCTGTGCCACTTCCGGTGTGGATCTCTACTGAAGGAGGCAAGACGCCATAAGGACATCCACTGTTTGATAAAGAGCTGTAAAGCACAAACGTGTCTGTTCTGACTCAAGCTCACTATGGCAAGTGAGTAGAGTCAGGCAGCTTAACTCAATCCCATATATCAAACAAGGGAATCTTCATATTTGCTGAAGTGTTTATTTTGGGCAACAACAATACAAATAAAAAGGGAAAAGGTACTGAAGGAAAACACTGGAGCATGGGAGCAATGAAGAGGAAAGGGAGCTAGCAAGGCAAGGGGGATACTGCTAGGTAAATAGGGTGGCTTTGGTATCAGGGATAGGTGATTGCTCCAAGATGGCTGCTGGATTTCAAAGAAAGCATGTGAGCCTACACAAGCAAGAAATACGTCAGGGTGCTTCTAGGAGCCTACAATCTAGGAGTCTGCCTGTGATCCCCAAACCTCCTCCACCCATTCTTCAACTGTATATTGTTACAAGTTGCATAGGACACAAATACAAGGGTCTGTGCTCCAGCATTTATGAGATATTTCTCTCATATTTCACAAATAAACACTGAGATCAGATCATTGTATGTGTAAGTTCCCTAGTATTTGCGATTTACGGGGTATGGGAACAAATTCAATTGATTCCCATTGCCAGCATCTTCCATATCATTCACAGAACTGGAGACACACACACACACAATGCAAGTATAAAATGTAATATTATTTAAACTAAAGAAGCAATTCCAGCCACCTTGTCTAACCTCTGCTATGCTATTGATAGGCTGTCTATAGCCGCTTTGAATGCAAAGTATCATCCACTACTACCAGGGGGTAGATCTAAAGTTCACAGGGAATCTGAATATCTAGCAACAGTCTGTTACGAAAGTGGTCCTAGATCAGCGGTTCTCAGCCCTTCTTGAATGGCGACATCCCTAGATTACATTTTTATTGCATATGGTTCCCATGCTGATTTTATGCAACACTTCCTATAGTATTCTAATTCAACTTTCTTCTGGGAAATAACTAGAATTCTCTACTTACTGGTGCTGGCTTTGAAGGATAGAATCTGACAATTTGTCTGTATTTATATAGTGCCATCCAGGTACATAGAGATATACAGCAATACTACACAAGATCATATTATAATACATAATGCAAAAAGGGCTTCAGGCATAAAACAATAGGAAAGGAGTCTGCCCCGAAGCTCTTGCATTATAAGTGATATTTTCTGGCTTTGCCAGTTAGTGCACGGACACAATGAAGCCCACCTGAATTTGGGTTTCTTGTTTAAAAGTCTAATTTCTTTTCTCCTTTTAACAGTGTCAGCTTCTGATTTTATACTCATGACACAGTTGGCTATGGGTCAGAACATTAGGTTGTCATTGTCAGAACACCCTGGTTGATAATGACAACTGTACAGCAAAAACTATAACCAGCTGTCACTGGAAAGGGTGGAGGTGACTGTCAATCTTATGTGCTCCATCTTAATGATAAGGTAATCCAATTTATTCACATCCCCTCCAAGTCAAATACTGTAGCCAAGTAGAAAGACATGTAAAATAACAAGGTACTTCAAGTTACAACATTCAGTGAAATGTAAAAAAAAAACTTAAAAAAATGTTTTATATTAAAAAAGAATATATATTTTATATTACTTTATGTGAGTGCTCCACAGAACATCACATCACGTACTTCCAAGGACAGACACCAAGAAAAGACAAGGCGCACCAGGGTTTAATGAAAAGAAATTTAAAATCACAATAAACTTATACAATAGACTTACACAATAAAGAATGGTAGTACAGCACAACGCTCCATAGCTGGGTCCCGTCCTATCAAAATAGTTGGAGCAGGGGAAGCCAGGGTAGTCATGTGATCATTATCCGAACTGGCATGCACGCGCCAAATTTTCTTTAAAGGCAACCAATGTATTCACTCCCCGTAAACAGGATACAATTGCAGTGAGTCACCATGAAAGAAAAAATGGTCCAGCAATACTGCCTCTGCGATATCTTTAAAGAATATTTGGGTGTAGAAAGAAAACACTTACTCTTTATACACCGGGAGGGCAGAAGCCTAATTTAACAGGGTCACCCCTGACTACTAATCTGCCCTTCGCCTGGAAGTAAGTCCTGGTATAGGCAGGCCTTGCCAGTAGTTATCATGGGGCTTTCCCTATGGTGCTGCACTTGAGTGACAGCAGTGGGTGGAACATCCTGTTGTAGCATAAAGGCAAGACTACCCTAAAGTTACAGGTTGTTCCTTCCCTCTGAGGAAGGCAGGTCACATGACTGGGAGCCTTAGATTAGGGCCTACCCATGTGCTCTTCCCTATGGGGAGGAGTTAGTGTGAACCAATACCTCTGCCTCCACTAGGGAGGTGGGGAAGAGCAAGGTCGGTTGTGGGTGCCCTTGGCCTGTAGTCACGGTCCAGGGATCAACTCCAGTGAGAGCTGATCTAAGGAGACTGTACCTGGCAGAAGACTGCTGCGTAGCTGTTGGTTGCTGCAAAGTGTGTAGTAATAAACCGTTCCTATTTGCAATATACCTCCGGCCTGGTGTGTGATCTAACTTGGGGGAGTGGTATAAGTTCTACCGTGGGAGATCATCTCCATATTCCTGGAGCCTACGGCAGATGGAGGCGCTGCACTGCTAAGTATTATGAGGGGTATGAACCCCAGAAGCCTGTTCCTATGTCCCAATGTCATCGCGGACGACTCAGCCTTCTTGTTACCAGCAGGTAAGCACCACAAACAACCTGTATTGGCCCCTATTTGCGATTGGGGTGGGGAGGGGGAACACTGTTACACTTACTTCTGTGGTTTAAAGAGTGGGGACAAAATGGCGAGTGTGAGAGGCAATCCAAGAGGATGATTTTAATTTTTTTGCGATTTAATTTTTTTAACATGGGATTGAAAATGGGGGTCTCCAGAGCTGAACCCCATTAATTTCATCTCAAGGGACCCCCTGATTTTGGGGATACTTACCTCCATAGGGGTGCCAGAGCCGATCTGCTCAGCTAGCAGGGTGCATGTAATGCTGGCGTTTCAAATCTCTCGTGCCTTGCAGGCCAATAGGAGGCCATGACATCATCCGGTGCAACTTCGTATTGGCCCACGTGATTTGGAAGCGTTGAACTTTGCTGAGATACCAGCACCCCCTTTGGAGGTGCATCTCTGGAATCCGGGGGTCACCGGAGCTGAAATTAATGGCGTTCAGCTCTGTAGACCCCCTGTTTCAATCCGATGTTACAAAACAGTAATACAAAAAAAAAAAACATGAATTGCTCCTTTAAGACCGCCGTTATAAAAAGAGTGCAGGCTATCAATTTTCACACTGTGCTGCTGTCTCTGGTCCTAATACATTCAGGAATGTAGAGTGCTGTACGTAGCAGAGAGAACATATATTATAACCTTTCAACTTCACTTCATTCCGCTGGACAGCTATGAATGTTTTAGCCCTGCGTATGTTTTCTAAAGCACCCAGACAAGAGAGGCACTTTGATAGGTGGCTGAGTAGATGGCATTACTGATGCACAACCCATCCTTGCTGCCCTATTTCATACTGAAAGCCATTAAGGGCAGAGGCTGCAGGGCTATAAATAAAATAGCAGTACAGGACTTTATTGCAGGGGCTTAAAATCCATTTAAACCTGGTGTCCGATCCCATATGTTGACATTTTAAAAAGGTATATGACCTATTTATAAAAAAGTTAATGTTGAGGTTTCTAACTTAGAAAAGAAGCTGTACTCTATATCAGGGGTGTGCAAAGTTTTTGGCATGCGCCCCCCTGCCTAGGAGCCCCAGCGTTCGCGCCCCCATCTGTTAGAACCCGGCGTCAAATCATGTCGTGGATCATGTGACGTCACATGACCCCACAGCGTCATTTGACGCGCTTTGTCATGGCGACGCGTCACATGACCTCATGGCGTTATTTGATGCCGCGTTGCCATGGCGATGCGTCGTCGAAGACCCAGCTGGCAGGAGGTAAGGGATGTTACAGAGGCCTCACACCTCCCCTGGATTTTATTTTAAATGCCTTGAGGAAGTGAGTGGGGTCTCTGTAACCACCCCCCCTCCCCCCAAGCAAATCTTGCACTCCCCTGGGGGGGCGGGCACCCCAGTTTGCGCACCCCTGCTCTATATGATCGCACATCATCCTATTTAGCCAGATTTAATATCACTGCTATAGACAGACACAGTGAAGATTTATGGAACAAGATTTGTTTCATAACAGAGTACAAAAAACCCCATCCTCTTTAACCGCTCCCTTTACTGCTCCTATACCCTATCCCCTTACTGCTCCTATACCCTATCCCTTTACTGCTCCTATACCCTATCCCCGTACTGCTCCTATACCCTATCCATTTACTGCTCCTATACCCTATCCCCTTACTGCTCCTACACCCTATCCCTTTACTGCTCCTATACCCTATCCCCTTACTACTCCTATACCCTATCCCTTTACTGCTCCTATACCCTATCCCCTTACTGCTCCTATACCCGATCCCTTTACTGCTCCTATACCCTATCCCTTTACTGCTCCTATACCCTATCCCTTTACTGCTCCTATACCCTATCCCTTTACTGCTACTATACCCTATCCCTTTACTGCTCCTATACCCTATCCCTTTACTGCTCCTATACCCTATCCCTTTACTGCTCCTATACCCTATCCCTTTACTGCTCCTATACCCTATCCCTTTACTGCTACTATACCTATCCATTTACTGCTCCTATACCCTATCCCTTTACTGCTACTATACCCGATCCCTTTACTGCTCCTATACCCTATCCCTTTACTGCTCCTATACCCTATCCCTTTACTGCTCCTATACCCTATCCCTTTACTGCTACTATACCCTATCCCCCTTACTGCTCCTACATCTTTTCAGCAACTGCATTCACCTGGATAAAAGGCAGACTATGCTCCGCACATATCTTTTATTTAATTCACACACTGAAGGGTGCTTTTCCAACTCGAATATATATTTAACAAAATCTCATATACAGTATAAGGTACCTCTATGCTGCCGTCAAACTTATACAAAAAGTCGTGCTACTGGGCATGATTTCTGCTTGTTCACTTATTGGAGCAAAGCTCTTGTGACCTCATTTTAGAAACATTTGTACAATATGCCAACACTACAATCAGAAAGGGAGAGAGACCTTTTAAATTGAATGCCTTTTCTTTAACCCCTTTGCTGCCAAACGGGTCAGCAACGCATTGAGAGGCACTGACAGGGTACATGTTTATCCTCATGTATCATTTGTACGCTTGTGATGCCCAGGAGAAAGCGCCGATCTCTGTGTCTCGTATAACCTCCCTCTCACTGCTCCAGAAATCGCTACCAAAGCTGCTCACAAATGCACAACGAGAAGCAACCCCAAATCAACAATTTTCCACCCTTGATAATCCCTTTTAATCACTGCAGTACAACCACTGCTTCAGTTTTAGGAATCCTCTAACCCAGAAGTACTTAACTCCAGTACTCGTGACCCCCCAACAGGTCAGGTTTTCTGGGTATCCCTGCTTCAGCACACAGGTGGCTCACGACAGAGCCACCTGTGCTGAAGCAGGGATATCCTTAAAACCTGACCTGTTTGGGGGGTCTTGAGGACTGGTGTTGCGCACCCCTGCTCTAACCCCTCCTTTAGATCCCATCAAACAATGATAAAGCCGGTCCCTTTTAGCAATCCTCTCTTCCCACGTGGAAAGGAATATATATTATCTATTTAACACAAAAAGCGTCCGCCATGAATATTTTATGCAGGTTACATTTCACTTTGAACGCAAATAACGAGGAACAATAATACCACATTAATAATCAAGGAGAGATTTCTAGGAGATTGGAGTGTACACTTGTTTTAATCTTGTTGGAAATAATACACATTTCCAACTAGCAAAAGGGATTACTTATTAATGGATGGAGGTTTAACGGCTTTTACTGCCTCGCTTACTGATATTTATTTCCTTGCCTGAAAAGAATGGGAAAGTACTTTACATTAAGGACATGTGAACACAATATTTCTACGTCATTGCAATAATGCACCTTAATATATCTATAGTTGTTCATTGTTTGTGTGCTGTTAGTGTACACATCACTATCATTGTAGAAATTATAGGCATCATGGTAAAATAATAAAGAGCATCTCTGCAATAGATGTAGGTTCACTTCCATTACCCCTTTCTCTGCCGAAGGGGCCCATGCAGAGGTGAAACTACAGTAGTAAAAGGGGGACCAAGGGTGCAAGAATATTTCTGGATCCCCCAATAAGCAACGGAGTCCTCTGTCCCCTGGGCCTGGGCAATGATAGTTCCACCTCTTGGCATGTAACACTTTCTGTAGAAATGCCTTGCAGGACACTCTGGCAGTTAGAGGTGGGCATATTGGTCCGAGACCCCTTCCCGGATTTTCGAGACCAAATCTGGTCTTCCCACCAAAATCAATCTGCAGACTGGGTACTAAATAATCATAGTGGATTAATTTGAATCAGTCATTAAATCCATTCCGCTCAGGTGGCGGTGGATAAGGATAAGGCCCCTAATGAGTCATGGCTGGACTGGTTTCAAACCAAACAGGATTAGAACCTCTATAGCCTCTGCTACTTTAGGCATCAGCTCTAGTAGTGTGAGCTAAACAGCTGATGGCTAGCGCCACTGTCACAGCATACTTTTGAGCTCTACTCACCGTGTGCTCATACCTATACAAAGCAATTTACCTTCTTCTGGAATAGAGAACCATATCTAATAAGGGATCTTCTGTTATGAGTCCAAAGTCATGCAGTAGCTGCAAAGGCAAACAAGATCTTATATTGCATTAAAAAGGAATGGATGGAAGCATTAGTAAGACCACACTTTGAATATGGAGTACTGTTTTGAGCACCATGGAATAAAAAAGACATTATGGACCTAGAAAAGTGCCAAGAAGAGCCTACAAATTAATAAAGGGACTGTAAGAGGAAAAAACTACAGATTATCAGCTCAAGGATGGTAGTGAGATATAAATGTAGATAAATAAGTTGTGTGAAAAACGGAGCTTAAAACGGGTTGTAGAAATGAATTTTCAGGTTGCTGGGAGATGTGGAGATGTTAATTAGGGTTAGTAATGAGGTGATGAGGCAAAAAATGAGGTACTTATATGAGGTGAGTCATACCCACTTAGGTGTGTACCCCCATATATGCTTTAACAGTCCTCTCCCCGCGTCTGCTGCCGGTTATGGTGTGGAGTCATGTACTCACTATGGAACACCACCTTGTCTCTCCTCCTGCTGTGGTGAGTCTGATTGAGTGATCATGTGCAGGCTTCCGTTCCTATCCCCCCGATGGCGTTCATAGATCCAGACAAGTAAAATAAGCAAGAAAGATCGATATGAAAGCCACTCCAAAAGGAAAAATAGAGGGAACCTTGAAAAAGTGCCACAGTGGGCGTGAAACGCGTGGGAGCAGGAGTTACTGTATGTTCTATCTCTGTCCATTTTATATGTAGATCAAATAAATGGATTTTAATCTTCATTAACTGGTGAGTTCCCACTATTTTTCCATTTGGAGCGGCTGTCATATCGATCTTTCTTGCTTGCTTAAATTAATAAAGGGGATGGAAAATTTGACTTGTAAGGGGAGGCTAGCTAATTAGATTTGTTTACAATAGAAAAGAGGGGATATGATAACTATATACAAATACATTCAGGGACAATACAAAAAGCTTTCAAAAGAACTATTCATCCCAAGGCCAGTACAAATGAAAAGGGTCATACATAAAGGTTGGAGTAAAGTAGATTTCGCCAGCAACAAAGGAGAGGGTCCTTTATAGTAAGGGCAGTTAAAATGTGGAATTTATTAACCATGTAGACTGTGATGGTAGATACAATAGATATCTTAAAAAAATAGTTGTGTGTGTGCTGATCACGCGCATTTCAAGTGAAAATTCTTTGTCTTTTGTCACTGTTTTGTCACAGAAATTGTATTTGTAATGGTGATGTTTTTAATTAATAATCAAAACACAAAGAAGTTTGACTTAGAACGCATGTTTTAGCTATTTGCACTTCTATATTTATAGTAACTGAATTCCTTGTGTGTGTCTGTGTGTCAGTCAGTGTGTGTCAGTCAGTGTTTGTCAGAGTGTGTGTGTGTGAGTCAGTCAGTGTGTGTGTGTGTGTGTCAGTGTGTGTGTCAGTCAGTGTTTGTCAGAGTGTGTGTGTGTGTGTCAGTCAGTCAGTCAGTCAATGTGTGTGTGTCAGTCAGTCCGTGTGTGTGTGTCAGTCAGTGTGTGTGTGTGTGTGTTTCTGTGTGTCAGTCAGTGTATTTGTGTGTGTGTTTTATTCTCAGGGTCCTGCCCCCCCCTCTCTCCTGACTCCCCCCCGCGGAGGTATGGAGACATGGAGAGGGGGGTCTGCCTGAGCCCCCCACCCGGAGCAGCCCCCACTTTCTCCCCCAACTGGGTCCTGCTGCTGGTGGCTTCTGTTGGAGCCAGGTATGGGGATATGGGGGTGTTCGGCAGTGGCTCACTAGGAGGGAGGGGTGCTCAGCAGCTCACGAGGGCGGGAGGGCATGCTCGGCAGCTCACTCGGGTGTGCTCAGCGGCTCATGGGGGGGTGCACGGCGGCTCACTGGGGGGGAGGGTGTGCTCGGCGGTCACGGTAGGTGGGTGCTCGGCTGCTCACGGTGGGGCGGGAGGGTGTGTTTGGCGGCTCACTCGCAGTCAGTGTGTGTGTGGCAGCTCACGGTGTGTGTGTTACTTCTGCTGGTGGAAGCTGGCAAAATTCAGGGCAGTGAATGTTGCTGATGGCCTCTTCTGCTAGCAGTGACGTCACTTCCGTCATCACTGACTTCTGTCTCCATCAACTCCATTCACTGTCACTGAATTTTGCTCATGTGGTAGGTGCTGCTAAAGAAGTTTCACTTCAAAAAGGTTGGACATCTTTTTAGAAAAAAAACGTATACAGGGATATACCAAATGAGTAAACATGGGAAGGATGTTGATCCAGGGAGTAATCTGATTGACAATATTTGATGTCAGAAAGAAATTTATTTTTCCCCTTATGAAATATTATTTGATGATATTTCACTGGGGGGTTTTGTTTGCCTTCCTCTGGATCAATATACTGTAAGTACAAATATAGGATAAAGCATCTGTCGTCTAAATTTAGCATAGGTTGAACTTGATGGACGTATGTCTTTTTTCAACCTCATCAACTATGTAACTATTGTATAGGACAACGGCGGATTTGACTTTTTGAGACCGATTCGCAGAATTTCACAGCTCAAAAGGAACTGGCCAATCTGCGTCGGATTTGAAGAAAAAATGTGCCCATCTCTACTGGCAGTTAAACAGTTAAATAAATGTATACTTTGGAAGCTCCAACATTAGGATCTTCCCGTCTAAGCAATGAGCATAAAACGTGACCCTACATCTTTTTTTATTGTTTAATAAAGATAGGAAGGAAAAGGAGTATTGTGAGAGCCCCTTCAGCCTACATCTGCATTGTCCCAAAGGCGGATGTCTGATAGGGTTCCCCAAGACCTGCTCCCCTCTGCCCAGAACTAGCATGCTAAGGGTTAACATCTGGGCTTTCTTGCTGCAAAGTTTCGTCAACCCCACCCCCTGCAGTGTTTATGACCCTGGACAAAGGAATTTTAAAGTCCAGCCGAATTCATTCAGAACCCTTTCTCTGCATCGCCCCAAAAATAGGCATTCTTTGGCGGCCACCGAAGGGTAACCAAAGACTGTCAGTCGTTTGCTGCCATTTGCTGCTCGGTTACTAGGTTGGTATCTAACACAACACATTGCTTATCCTATCTTCTAACTCAATTTTAACCTTGTCTGTAACTGTTACATAAAGTAGGCCCATAATTATACATTATCTCTGTCTGTGAATGAAATGTCTGTAAACTGAATGTATTACCACTGTTCATTTAATGCAACCATGTACAGTATTATCACAGCTCTGTGCCCAGGACATACTTGAAAATCAGAGGTAACGCTCAATGTATTACTTCCTGGTAAAACATTTTATAAATGAATAGAGAAAAGAGTTTGCAATGCATAAATAAATAGGTAAACATTGCTGGGTAAAAGTACACACTTTTCTGGACTGTAAACATCAAATTCTATTTAATGCTGACATTATTAAACATGAGGTAACTCCAGGGGTTCAAGCTGGGGTTCCAAAGCACTTTAGTGGTGGTCTCCAAAGCCCCGATAGTCACCTCCAGCTGCTCTCTTTCAGTCTGTCCATTTTTCAGGAGTTTTAAATGCACATCCTGTATTTCTCAAAAATATTCTGTGTATTTACATTAATCTATCGACGAACAGAGTTATGAGTACTTTAAGAATGGTGGTCCTCAAAATGATGAACATTTAGGTGGTCCATTCTACAACCTTGTTCGAAAGACTGTGTAAACCAATAAAAGTATCAATTCTAGCAAAACCACGATGTGCTCTATCCGAAAGATGCTGCACTAACCAAAGAAAGAAACGAGATGTGCTCTGAATACTAAAGCATAAAACACTGTGCCCACTTGTACCTTTACCTGGACAATCTCCCGCTGCAGGTAAACTGTAAAGTCAGCACTCAAGTACACACATGGCTCATAGCAAATCTGCAACGGAGGTTCAGGGCACTCACGGAGAGCCCAAACAGACAAAAGCAGGTAGTGGAAAAAACATGAAGGCTTTACTTGAACATTAAAAGAGTGTCAGTCTCAAAACAGAGAGTGTCCTCCGACACGTTTCACGCAATAGTTGTGCTTTCTCAAGGAGTATTGGACAGACCGGAAACAAGCACCTTTGTAGGTGCTGGGTAAATAATTACGAAAACCACATCAGACACAGCTGATTGTGGCGTGACAGTATTAAACATTTGTTCAATTAGAAAATTAAGATCTCATCAACTGAGACTAATATAAAGGAAAAAGATGAATCATTTGAGCTTCTATGTAAACAATAGTTAATAAATCCGTATATACATGCAGCAGCCGTTATTCAAACATATCACGGAGCCGTTTTCGTGTGCTCTGCTGTACTCCACGCAGCCAATCACGCTGTTGATTTGTTTGAATTTCATGGATCCCGATTTCTTCGGGTGCATTTCTTCGCGTTTCCGTGGCAGAGATGAATGAATTGTAATGTGTACAGTACAGTACTGTGTCAATTTGCAGGTGTTTAACAACTAGAACACTAAAATGCAATTTTCTGCACTCGATAAAAATGAGTCACCACGCGGTAATGACGCGCCATGACGTGGGTATTCCGAGGTATACAACGCGTGATATGTTTGAATAACGGCCGCTGCATCTGTATATATAAATTAATGTGGATTATAATCAAAGAAGTTAATCTTAATCTAATCCATTAGTATGCTGTTTTCTGTTAATACTCATCATAGTAAAATAGATATAAAAAGCACATATATCCAATTCACTTTGTAACTTCATTAATATTGTTTGATATTCTAACACATGATGCATAATTGATTATTTATACATCAAATGAAATATAAAAGACAAGAGGCATGTACACGTTGTGACATTTCATATCAGTGCATCTAGAATAAAAAACACAACCAGTAACGTGTTGTATCTACCAAAAATGGTGGTAGTATGAAAAAGGTATAAAGCAATGACAACCTATTAAATAATAATCTGTATGTCAAACAGAATAAAAAATATAAAACCTTCATGTTTTTTCCACTACCTGGGTTCCTTGCTTTTGTCCGTTTGGGCTTTCCGTGAGTGCCCTGAACCTCCATTGCAGATTTGAGGAGGTTCCTACACCAACACAGATGACCGGTCTCTACAACTACAAGATTTAAGCTTCACTAGAGGGTCTACATTAGGAGGTAAGAAAGTTCATTCTACCTCCAATCCCTCACTTAACTTTTTGATGGATTGGTTGGATTTCCTTACACAACGGGACTTTACTAGTGGGTCTTCATTCGGACGTTAACAGCTGCATCATAGCTTCCAAGACCCCATACTATTCCCTGACGGACCTTCTACCATTCTTTCCCCAGGTCCATTTCTACTTTCCCTCATTGGATCAACTCACTCCAGAGTGCACGGCAGTGCTATTCTCTATTAGACAAAGCTAATAGCCTGGTCGCTAATCCCTCGGAGTGACGGGAGTATTGTACTTCTGCCACTATAGCACCGGGCAAACAGTTCCTTAGCTCTGCATGAAAGATTACTCTTACTCAGTCATAGCACAAACAACAAAATGCATACTACTCAGAACATGTATGTTGGGCTATAAAGTACTATCGGTTTGGCCACTAGAGAGGTGCAAACTTGTTCAATTCGGTTCGAACATTTTTTCTTCCTATTTTCAAAGGAAATCAAAAATGTACTTTTAGGCCAAAAATTCTAAAAATGTTGCTGGAACTTGTCTAAGTTCTAGAGAAATTTCCCCAAACATTTTTAAAGTTATAGTGCAATTGGCTCAAACTTGTCTTCGTGAAATTAGCTAGAATTTGTCTAAGTTTTAGTGCAGAAGAAATGAGTACTTTAGCATTAGGTGATACCTTTTTTATTTGGACTAACAATTGATATAATAAGACAAGCTTTCAAGAGTTCTACTCTTCCTCGGGTCAGGCAGTTCTGATTTACAAAAGATTCCAGGAATTTAACAGATTTAAAAACCCTCTTCACGCTTTCAATGGATGTATGGTTCTTCATGCTCTCAACATTCCCTTCTATTCATTTATTGCCTTGTCTATTTATTTACCATTTTGACAGTGAAGGCGTACCCAGGCCATTAATAAAGGTATTTGGCCCGGCTTGGTGCCCCTGTGCCAGATTGGGAATTGTACAGTGTCAACTCTGCAACCCAGCAAGGGTGGTAATACTGCAAATGTATTCAAAATACCTGTGTCTCTCCCCACAGGGATAAGGGGGCGAGAGTAATGCTATGTATAAGCTGTATAAGCCATGTAACAGTGCCCGAGTCATATTGTAAATATGATGTGTCTGCTCTGCAGCCCACTGCTGGTTGCAAGCCTGTAAATGCATTAGAATTGTCTGTATGTGTCCTGCTAGGAATAAGGGGACCACACGCATTATACTATGCTACATTGTATGAGTGCGATCACGGTTATGTATTAGTTCCGAGTGTTCCAATTATCCAATTATCACATCGTTATACTAAGCTACATTGTATAAGTGCAGTCGGAATTATGAATTAGTTCCGGGTATCGCAACACTGTTTCACTGCCAAACCGCAAAGCGAAAAAGGGTTTTAAAAACACCAGCCGCTTTTCACACAGCGCAGATGCAGGGAGCTAACTTAGGTTAGGAATATGCCAGCGCTATGAAATTTGGTGTGAATGCTGCTGGGGTCCCAACAGTAAAGTAGTTATGTTTTCGTGTTATTAACGTTTATAAAAAGTAGTTAATGAAAGTCTCCCTCTTTTGGTGTATTAAAATTATAGAGAGCAAGGGCATTTACATTCAAGCAGGCGGAGCAGCGAGAAATACTGGGTTCAAATGTACAATGATTCCCAGAGATATGGCCAGCCATTCTGGCCAGTGAGTCATGCATAAACTTAAGTCAGGACTTCCAAGGCATCACGCTGAGATGACTCCAGAATGTCTAGGAAAGTCCGGACTTAAAAAGGTACCGACACTCTAAAGTGTGAGGTAGAGAGAAGGAAATGTAAACAGATTTCCCTGCCAGATGTCCGGGACCGTGGTAGACATCCGGCCAACGGAAAGGGGGCTTGGTAAGGTATGCTACGCGGTTCAGGTGTGATGTTAGCGCAAGACCCTTGGCATACCATGAAGCCCCTTTCCCGGCTGCAGGAACTGTGGGCAACTCTGCCATAGGGTGGAGATTTGGTTCCCACGCTGAGATTGGCTGCACACAGTACAGATAGGCTTTGAATAGTTTTAAAAGTCTATGCAGTCAGTGGGGAAGGGAGATTCATCTAAGAAACATCGGGCGGTACAAAGACTATTCCGTTGTAACTAAGGATTGTACCCAGCTTCAGGAGTTCGTTAGAACCAAGGATTTGTGAACGAATCCTGCAAGGACAGAACGAAAAGTTTACTTTCGGCAGAGAAAGAGGGGTCGCATGCAGATGCAGCGCCCCTAGCCAAAGACTTTCACACGGCTCTATTTGCAAACCTACCCCGCTCCTGGGAATTGGTGCCTGGAGGCTTTATTTTCATGAAGTTCATTCCGTGGACATTTTATTTCGTTTTGCCCCATCCCAGTAAGTGTTTATTCATGTTATTTTGTATATCAAACTGTGTGTGTTTCTTGTGTAAATAAATTACAATTTATTTTAGCTCACGTTTTGCTCAATCAAAGGATCCGGGTATTTTTGTGTTAAAAGCATTGGTCTCCCGTGACAACCATCCCATACTATGACTTCACATCTTCTGCCTTACATTGCTATCTGGCTTTTTACATTTATGTTGAACTCATGGAATATTTGTAAATCAGAACTGCTTTCCTGAGGAAGAGAGTAGAACTCTCGAAAGCTTATTTTATAATATAAATTGTCAGTCCAAATAAAAAAGGTATTGCCTAATACGGAAGTGCTCATTTATTCTGCACTGAATTAGCACAGCTATTTCTATTTAATTCAGACCCTGACAGGTTGTCACTGGAGACCAAGTTTATCAACACGTTTTTATACTGGGGATCATTGATTGAGCAAAACAAATAGGTAAAATAAATTGTAATTTATTTCAGGAAAAGACATACACACAATGTAACACAATTTACAGGGTTAACACACTTACTGGGAACGGGGCTAACGAATAAATCTATCCTTTAAATGAAATTCACAAAAATGACCTCTGTAGGAGCCCTTTCCAATGACCGGTAGGTACTCACGGAAGTCCTGGAACTGATTTTGGCATGCAATGCCAGACGAGACCGCTACGTTCTTCAGAAGTGAGACTTAGAAGTCAAAATCTTTGAAGCCGGCTCACGTCTATTCAGTACAGAGCATCTTTGAATTTGCCGCTGGTGGTTTGGCGCTTGGAATCTCCACTTCTCATTGGCTGCAAGGTTTCTTATCGGTTTCAGAGTCCCATTCACAAACCTCTACAGCCTATCAGAGCGTGGGAATTTCCCTGCCAGCCATTCACAGATTTGCTGGTATTGTAATTCGGGTGGGTGCCTTTTCTCATTCTGCAAAGGGGCATGTGCCAACCTGGCACCTCTGCCTCTTTGCATACTGAGCCCACCCGCTGTCCAGGCTCCAAAGAGTCTGGGGTCTGGCAAATGGTGGCCGTATAGCCCTGTGTTAGCCCAGGATGCGGGTACTCAAGCAAAACTGCAGTACCCCTCCTGTTCTTACACCTTGGCATCCCAGAGGCTTTCAAGTCAGGACTCCGCATAGACCCATAGGCACCAAGCTTGGTAGCCATCTGGTCTCTTGGAATCCATGACTTGGAAATCCCACAGTTCATTCACAGGTTATCAGTACATATACCTATTAAATATAACTCTTTAATAAAATATACTGTGTCCTGTCCTCTGTGTGATACAAATATATAAGTCCCTGTTCTGGTGTCAGGGATGGAGTGAGAGTTTATATTGCCTACCCTCACTAGCCTAATTCTTGGCACACTTTAGACATAACTTATAAAACTTTTCCACACCAGAAATCACTCTCAGCTTTATCACTTAGCTGGAGCACCCCTGAACCCGAATACTAGGTGCAGGGTATCTGGGCATGTATCTTTGCACCCCTCCTTATACTAGGGACCCCTCTTTATACTAGAGACCTTTTGTATGATTACAGGTATACATTAACCCCTTCATGCCCGTTTACCTTGTCTGAAAGATGCTGCAGCAGAAATCCTGGCGGTGAGTCGTAATGGCGTTTTCAGAGTCAGAGTTTGCCCAGAGCAATGTGATTCGCTGCATCCGAGAATCTCACTTGATTCCCGGATCCAACTTCTTGGGTATCACATAACTCTGGAACCCCGATACATAGACACATTCTGTAAAGACTTTTTCCAGAAAACCCACCCTGAAACTTACAGCCTAGAAATCTCCCGGTCCCAGCAGCCCAGGAAAGGCAAAACACACATAAATCTTTAATATCGCATAATTTGCACACAGTCACAGTAATGCATTTAGGACATCTGTGTCCAAGAACTGACACTCTAGGACCTCAACACACTGATCAGTGGTAACCAAATGGACTGAACCTTTATTAGAGAGCCTGGTTAACCCCTTCATCGTTGCACTGGCTGAGACTGACTTTTACTTGGTGAACTTCTCATGGGTCAGAAACTTGGAAAAAAACATTTACACATCTCTAATTGCCACATTGTTTCATAAGATGACAGTGGTGTACTCCACTTTATAGCAGTGGTCTTCAACCTCCCAAACATGGAAACCGCATCGTAAGGACCAGTATAGAGAAAGCTTATAGTAACTATCCTAATGGACAGCCCAGGGACCAGATCCACTAAGGGGTTCTAAGCTACTAAATAGCAGCACACCTTTACTCCCATTCAAATGAATGGTTCTTATCATATCTCATCTCTTCAACATGCATTTGGAATTGAGCTTGTGTAATGATGAAGCCTTGTCGCGGTGCATGCAGTAACACGTCTTCTCTTTCTAAAAAATGAAGGTGTCGCAGTTTTTTTTCAATAATTTTCTTTTTACAGTTGTTTTTGCAGTCTGTGATCTTTTTTACATACATTCCACATGTTAATTAATAATTGGGAACTCCAAATATGCAAATCTCTTACAATTTGGTCACAAAACTTTTAGTTGTTTTATTTGTTTTTTAATTCACAAAGAAGATTTCTTCGCTCTGTCATTCGTTGAAAGTTGCCATCTGCGAAAGTCTGGAATTCTCAACAATGTCTATATTTATTGGTTATATGACCTAGGGCCATACTCTGCATTGAATAAAACGCAATAGTAAATTTTAAGAGGACAGAAATTTTTCGGGGAAATTTTTAGTGCGTGATTAGTTACTGATGCTTAGGTGTATTTTTTGCAACTGTTGCCAACCTCTTAAAAACTTTGCAAGCAAACGAAATTCCAAAATTGGTCAGCATTGTGAACTTGCACAAACATTTCTTTGCATCTCAGTAATGGAACGTGACACCTACTGTAGATATTGAAAGCAGGGTCCAAGTCCAAGTTCACTAGGCAGCAAAATTACAAGTATTATTAAAATGTCCAATATTATTTGGAGCCTAGCGGTGTCGAATTGCAGCCTTAACAGTGTAACCCATATTCCCCCCCCCCCCCAATCGCAGATAGGGTGTATATGAGGCGATCTATATGCATTACCCAGTGTGGTGCTTTACCTGTTAGGCTCACAGGAGGCCTAAGCCTCTGCCACGGAGAGCCTGGGGCACGTATGACACAATATGAATAACCTAGTACTTGGTGCAGCGCCTCCACCTGCGATGGCTCCCACCAGAGGGGGAGTGGTTCCTCGCAGGAAATTATATATATCACTCCACACACAGTATGTAAAACAACCAATGACTTTACTTGTGAGCATAGGAACCGTACTTTTGCATATAATCAACAGGTGTCCCTCCCTAGAGGAGATACTTACTACTGCGTCTCGCAGGAAGCTACCTCCACCTCCACCTCCCCCGGATGAACCCCACACAGTATTACCCCACCCTCAAGTGAGAGAGATATGTGTGACTGCGCAGCCACTATGTCCCTTGTGAATGTGATATGACTCATTGGTGCACTTGTAGATTACCTGCCGGGCACTCCGGTGCCGGGCCTGCCACGGAACTTCACAAAGGATCCTGATGTCGACTTTACACAGGAACTACCGTCCGGGGCGATCCCACCCGGATGGCTGATGCAGCAACAGCGAAGGTCTGAGCCCAAACCTCTGGACGGACGCGCAGCATCTGCTGGGCCCCTAACTGACCCTCAAGAGTAAGTGGCAGGGTCCCTAACCTGGGGGCTGTCCCTGACACAACTCACACTACTGGGTGACCCAGGGCTAGCTGGGGCCTTGGGGGCTGCTGGCGTAGTGCAGGGAGTCACTGACTCCTTCCCCTAGCTTCTCCTGGCGCCAACTAAAATGCTCCTCCAAACCCCGCGAAATGTATCTCTTTTGGTCTGCAGGGCAACCCGCGATCGCCAGCCTAGGGAGGGAGGGCGACGGGCAAAGGGGGTCCTGGCTACAACAGGATGCCGCTTTTGTGCAAATCAATCACATTCACTATCTTTTTTAATGGCATTTCTTACACGGCAGCCTATTTTTTTGCCAGGATGCAGCTACAGCACATTCAGAATTAGACGTCTCGCAGCTCCACACGCCAAGAAAGCAAAACAAACGTGCTGTACTTTACCCAGATAAGCATGAAAGGGAAATAAAGGTGACAGCGCTGTCTGTTCATATCTGGAGTTGCGCTCGGGGTCGTAAGGACACTTGTTGGAATTCACTTAAGTAATTATTTTTTAATTTTTTAAACGCATGCCTAGTCTCTTTTTACTGTATTCTACTTTTTACTTGAAAATCCTCTATGACCCCTGTTAATGCAGCAACGCCTACTGCAAAAATAAAAATAAAAAAGGCCTCAGCGTGGGGTGGTATCCCGCTGGATGGTCCCACCCGAAGATAGTCTCTTACTCCTGTTAGGTGATCTGAGCCCAGATCACTATCTTCAGTATTGCGCAGCGTTATAACGGTGTCCCTGATCTCAAACAATTAATGGGGCAGTGTCCTTAACTAAGGGCCTCTCCCTATAGCAGTCACATTCTAAACTCATGAGTCGGGGCCTAGCTGGGGCCTATCAGGGGGCTTCTGGCCTAGTGCAGGGGCCACAGACTCCCAGTAGATACACTCTACTCTGTCTGTCTCCCAGCTCTGACTAACGTGGTCCAAGCATGCGAAAAGTAACAATATCAGGGTGCAGGGGATTGCTGAAGCCCTATTGGCAGGTTCCCTGCACCTGACCGACTGCCCCTGTGCATGCTGGGGGCTGTAGTCCCCGCGGAGCCTCTTCTTTTACTGGCCGCCGCTTGTGCTATCTCCTGCGCATGCGCAAACTGTCATGGCCGCTTCAACTCTTCCTGCGCATGGTCGAGCCTCCGTGCGTACACACCCAACATGGCGGCGCCCTAAAGAGGGTGGCGTCAGCAAACCCGTTGCACCCCCAGAGCAGCGGAGGTTGAGAGAGGAAGACAGGGAACCGAAGAGCCAAAGGGGGACCTGGCTACTCAAGAAAAAAAAAGTGGGTTTCATACAGTATCTTCTAAACCTCTTCATTGCCAGAAGCACCTACGAAAAGTGTCATAGAAAAGCAGTGGTATGGACCTCTTCATTGCTGGAGAGCACAACAGTTAAATACAGGACATGGCGAGCTATTTTTTTCAAAACCTCATTTTAATAGAATCTGAGGTTTTTTTTAGAGTGTGTTGTTTCTTTTTTCTATTAAATAAAAACATTCATTTTTGTTTTCTAAATAAAAGAAAAACTATGTCCACTGCTACCTACTGTATAGATGTATGCAGGGCTGGAAATGAGGGGGAATGCGGGAAGATGGCATCCTTCTAGTTCCGGAGATCCAAAAAAAAAATGTAGATGAAATAGGGAAATTGGTGAATTCAAATTAAATATGTACCTTTCTTCTCTTTAAATAGATTTATCTTTATTGAAATTAATATAGTCCTGCTAGTACCACCTATCGACCAAATAATTAACTATTTTTCATACAGATGTAGCCAACTTTACTGTCTCCAGTACCGCAACTGCTTAAGGTGAGGTAACAGTAACCCAACCGCAAGAAGTAGGGCCGGGACAGTAAAGTTGCCTTCATTTAAGATTATCACAGCAAGTGTCCCTGCTTTGAATGGGAACCCCCTGCTGTGATAATCACTAGCTAAGCTTTCCTCAGGCTCCTTGCATCAGTATTGTCCCAGCCCGGTCTGAAACAGCAACCAGCTAGTTGTTCCGGGATTTTTAGTCAGTTCAGTGATGCCAGTGCCCTTATATGGAAGATCTAGCCATATAAGGGCATTCTGACCACTGATCTTCTGCAAGGGTAAATGGGAGTTGTAGTTTCCAGCAGGGAAATACCCCTGCTTGTGTTGAACTCCCAGAGGTTCAGTAAAGAGGTCAGTGCAAAGAGGTCAGTGACCTCTGAATCTTGGTTTATTGATTTTTTACGTTCGTGTTCATTAAGATAACCCTAAAACATTAGTATTTTAAAACACTTTAAGAAAAAGTGCACCGAACCAGAAAATGCTAGTGAAAGTGAAAACAGAACACTTTGCTCTCCAAATATCCAGAAATTATTTTTTGAAATATTAAAATTACTGTGATGTGCAAACACTGTTCATTTTAGCTTTGCACCATCATCTTTGTATATAACAATGCTAGTTGAATGCCTTCATTCTGTAGCCCCCTTTCACTGTGTCTAAGGGAACTATGTGTGCTGAGTACCTGTTTTGCGTACAGGAGGCCTGATCCTCCGTCACTGGGAGCCTGGGGAGATCGTGGTTACTCCTGTTAAAGCGCCTCCACCTTAGAGGGATCCGACCACAGCTGGATAACCCCTCCCAATATAGTCAGTAAATACACACACAGCGTATATAACAAGGGTATTTACAGTACACATACAATACAACAATAATAACAGTACACTCAATATACACAGTGTATTGCCAACCCCCATCTACACCAATGTCCACCTCCGGTGAGATCTCCCCCCACAGTTATGAGGGTGCTCTGAGCACCTAACCACCCAGGTGTTCCGAGAGCCAGGCCCATCCCAAAGATTGTGTGTGTGGAGTAGCGCTATCCACTGTGTATGGCCATTGGTGCATTTGTAGATAACTTCCTGGTCTTAGGCCAGACCAAGCCGGCTTGACTGATGGATCCGCCGAACCGCAACGTGGTCCTACGCCGAGGTCTGCTGGATCGTCTCTCATGCTTGTCCACAGGCGTCTGCCTCTGGAGGGAGCTCCCGCTGGAATGTGTCCCTGTAAGAGTCTATCACAGTGCCTCAGGGCGCTGCCATATTGGTAATTTGCGCGCATGCGTAGTTATCTACTGGGAGTTGCGGCGGCCATTACACAGTCACGAATGCGCAGTGGAGCACTCAGGAGGCAGCCATTACACACACAAGGCTCCACTGGGACTACATGCCCCACAATGCACAGGGGCAGATGGTCAGGTGCAGGGAACCAGCCAATAGGGCTGCAGGAATCCCTGCTTCAGGACTAGATACATTTCGCACGCTCTCACCACACTGCCAGGACTACCCTTGTACTTGTTTTTAAACCAATAAACTTTTTTTTTAAGTCCTGCATCTACCCGTTCATTTGGGAAGCTGTGCTCCGGTTTTGTCTCCATGAGACTTTCTTATTTAGCTGTTGTCTAATCAGCGCGCCTGGGTGCTGGAGCATCCGGCAGGTACCTATATCCTTAAAGTGCACCAACCAAGTACACACATAATAGTGGCAGGGCTCACCACATATAGGGGCGGTGGTTAGACTCTTGCGGACACCAGAGAAGGGTTGGGTGCCCAAGGGCCCTGTAAGGTAGGGTGGACACAGTGTGGGGGTGATACGGTGGTGGGAAATTTATTTATTTATTTATAAAATATTTTACCAGGAAGTAATACATTGAGAGTTACCTCTCGTTTTCAAGTATGTCCTGGGCACAGAGTTAAGACAAATAATACTTGGTTACAAATACAGCTCAATAAATTAACAGGGTATACATTATATATAAGACACTGCATGCACAGTTAAAGAAAATATATATTATGAGCGTATGAAACAGTTACAGACCAGATTAAAATGTGAGACAGCCTTAGATTTGAAAGAACTTAAACTGGTGGTGGATGTAAGAGTCTCTGGTAGATTGTTCCAGTTTTGGGGTGCATGGTAAGAGAAGGAGGAACGCCCGGATACTTTGTTGAGCCTTGGGAACATGAACAGTCTTTTGGAGTCTGATCTCAGGTGATAGGTGCTGCATGTGGTAGGGGTGAGGAGCTTGTTCAGGTAGCTGGGTAGCTTGCCCATAAAGAATTTAAAGGCAAGACAGGAAAGGTGAACTTTGCGCCTAGACTCTAGTGATGACCAATCTAGTTCTTTGAGCATTTCGCAGTGATGTATGTTATAGTTGCATTGGAGAACAAAACGACAAATTGAATTGTAGAGGGTGTCAAGTTTGCTAAGGTGGGTTTGAGGTGCCGAGCCATATACTATGTCTCCATAGTCAATAATTGGCATTAGCATCTGCTCTGCGATATGTTTTCTGACCAAGAGACTTAGGGAGGATTTGTTCCTATAAAGTACCCCTTGTTTGGCATAGGTCTTTGTTGTCAGGGTATCAATGTGCATCCCGAATGTTAAGTGGGAGTCAAACCATATGCCCAGGTATTTAAAACTAGTAACAGGAGTTAGGGTGGTGTTAGTGTTGGTTCTAATCTGGAGTTCAGTCGCTGGAAACTTTAAAAATGTAGTCTTTGTCCCAAATACCATTGTTACAGTCTTGTTAGTGTTTAAAAACAGTTTGTTTTGGGAAATCGAGTTTTCGAGTCTCAAAAAGTCAGACATGTGTTGAAGGTCAGAGAGGCTATGGCTGTGGTCATCTGCATACATGTGTATTGAGGCTTCCTGACAAGCTGTGGGAAGATCATTGATGAACACTGAGAAGAGTAGGGGCCCCAGAACAGAGCCTTGCGGGATGCCACAGGTGATATCCAGGGGGTTAGAGTTAAAGCCAGAGATGGACACATGTTGGGATCTACCTGATAGGTAGGACTGAGACCAGTTTAAAGCATGCTTCCCTATTCCAGAGCTCTGGAGTTTGTTAAGCAGGATAGCATGATCAACAGTATCAAAAGCCTTTGCAAAATCTATGAATACTGCACCCGTAAGTTGACCTCGTTCCATTCCACACTGGATTTCATTGCAAACTTTTAGCAGGGTAGTTACGGTAGAGTGTTTGGGGCGAAAGCCAGATTGGAATTGGCAAGGGAAATTTGTCTTGTTATAGTAATCGCTTAATTGGGAGTGGACACATTTTTCCATGACTTTGGATAGGATTGGGAGAAGGGAGATTGGCCTGTAGTTTGAGACAGTGTTTTTGTCCCCACTTTTGAAGATTGGGACAACTCTGGCAGCTTTCCAGGTCTTAGGGATATGGCCAGCAGACAGGATAGAGTTGACTATGGAAGCAATTGGGTTGGCAAATGCTGGGGCACCAAGTCTTAGGAACCTAGATTGTAGTAAGCCAGGTCCACATTGGCTGCTTAGTTTTAATTTGAGGAGCGCTTGTGTAATCTCCTCTTCGGATACTGGGCCAAATTGAAAATTGTGGGCAGTGTTGGGAGGGGGTGGGGCTATATGGAACTCCCAGGATGAGATTCAGATTTGTGGGTTTTGGTTGCATTTCGCTAATACCTTAGTAGCACACCCCACAAAGTAATCATTGAACGCATTTGCAATGTCGTGGGGTTTGTCAGAGTAATATCGCCCTTAGTGATATTACTTGGCTGTTGATGGTTAGAAGGCTGGAATATGTTGTTGATAACCTTCCAGAAGTTAGCTGGGTTTGATGTATTCTGAAGGAGATTGTCAGAGTAATATTGTGCTTTTGCATGCCTTGTTTGCCTTGTGCACATGTTCCGCAGGCATCTGTAGTGATTGAGATCCTTGGTAGTGCCAATTACTTTGTAGCTTTTCCACAAGGCATCCCTGAACTGCTAGAGTGCTATAAGATCAGGGGTAACCCATGGAAGGTGAGCACCCCGTACCCTTATTCTGCGTAGTGGAGCATGGGTATCACATAGTTTTAAGAACTCGGATTGGAAATAGTCGAGCGCAGAATCAGGGTCAGGAATTAAATCGATTCTGTGCCAAGGGCAGTTGGTAAGGTCAGCCAGAAACTGTTGTGGGTTAAAGTTTCTAAATGTTCTAGTGAGGAGAACTTGGGCTTGATTGGGGCGGTTTAATTTTCCTTACACGGTACACTATTGCATGGTCACTGAAAATGTCAGGAAGGACTCCAGAGGATTGGATTCTGCTTGGATTTGAGGAGAGAATCCAATCAAGCAAGGAATGGTTGTGCGATTTCAGGTTTGTCCGTGTGGGTTGGGAAATGAGTTGCGATACGCTAAGCGATTTAATTTATGTGTGGATTTTGTGTTTTTTAGGCTCAACCCAATTGAAGTTGAAATCCCCAAGAACTAGCAGCTCACTCTTCTTATTCAGAGAGGAAATTGAGCCAAGAAACTGGGTGATATCAGTCAGGGACTGTAGAGGGGCTTTAGGGGGGCGGTAGATGCCAGCAAGCAAGATGGGCTTAGAAAAGGGGAGGCAGATTCTGCCAACTAGGATTTCAAAAGAGGTTGGGCTTGGGGGGCAATGTAACAGTGTAAATTGTAAGGTGTCTGCAATATAAAATAACTCCCCTCCTCCTCTCTTTGACCTATCTTTTCTAGAAATGGAGTATCCCTGAATGGCAATATATCCATCAGGGGTTTTAGGGGTTAGCCATGTTTCTGTAAGAACGATGGCTTTTGGTTAATGCATAAGGCACCATGCCCTTAGTTCATCCAATTTGGGCAGCAGACTCTGGATATTTATATGGGCGACAGATAGCCCTTTTTGGAATTTGAAGGGGGTATTCTCAGGGGTATGGGACAGAGATGAAATGGGAGGGCCTGGGTTAGGTTCAATATCACCTGCTAAAGAGAGTAATAGTATGAGTAGAAATTTGAGTAGTTGTTTGCAAGTTGTTACTTTATGAAGTTTGCCATTTGAGTGTGCAGTGGTTGGTGTGCTGGTTTTCAGGATTCTCCACCAACATTCAGTAGATAGTGCAAGGCTTTTGAGTAATCCAGGGTGTATGGTGATTTTGGGCGTGGGCCAGGAGGGACGCTTTTGTAGTGGGTAGAGACAATAACATTTCCATGAGGCCACGAGAAAGAACAAAGTGGAGGTAAAATGCAGGTTCATTATGCCAGAGGTAGGTAATGCTGCATGGAGCTGTTTTGAGCCAAGTGTGTGTGCGCAGACTAAACAGCAGGGATCATAGTGTGATCAGAATAGTTCACCGTTTGTTGCCTTGTGCAGAAGAGTTTGCAGAAGGATGCAGTCCCCAGTCACCTCTAATCAAACTATAGTCTAACTATATATTCTCACTTTAAAATGCCTCACTATATCATGCCAAAGCAATGCAAAGGCCCTGTGAGGCTAAAAGGGTAGCTGTAAACAGTAGTGTTGTTATGCGCATTATCGTTAACATGCATGTTCTTAAGTAAAGCTTTTATATATATATACTGTGTGGGTGTATAAGTATTGAGGTTCCTGTGAGGGGCTCCTCCCACTATGCTAGGATCCCTCTCAGGTGGAGGCTCTGCACCGTTATTGTGTCGTTATATCACCCCGGGCTCCCCGTGGCGGAGGCTTGGGATCTCCGTGAGCCAACAGTTAATTCCAGCACCAGTAGACTCTTTACACTAAGGGGGGAAAGAGGGCTACATCATTTCTCTTACCAAGATTCAGACAGCTCTATTGGCTCTGCGACTACATGTGGTGAGCAGCCACAATGGCTGCTGGGAATTGTAGTCCCGTGCGAAGCCGTTTTTAAGATGGCCGCCGCAATAATATACTGTGCATGCACGGAGTACTCTCTGCACATGCGTGAGGACTAAAGTAGGAAGCCGCAGCTGCCACCGCGGAGCTCCGGCTGTCTGGCAACTCAGACCCACCTGACAACCTTCCCTTCCCTGCAACGGAGATAAGAGGGAGCACCGATCGCCGTCACAGCCGTTCCGCCCCCTTCCCCACCTGGCACAGAGGTAAGGGGGCTCGGCTACAATTCATTTCAGTTTCATTATGATATTTTCAATGGTCCCTTCAGTTAGAATAATACATCTATTTCTAGTTTTTGGGGCTTCTTAACCTTTACATACAGTAGCTCCAGGCCTCAGAAGGTCAAAGTCTGGACCTGTGTGCATACATTGCTATTTATCTTTCCCCTGTTACTACAATGCTACAGTGCCATCTTTCATACTGCTCCCTCTCTTCTTTCACCAACATTCCCTCCCTGTTAATGTATCAGACATAGCTACAGCACCTATCACTATGCACATCTCATTAAAGAGTACAACTACTTGTCATTCAGCTCCTCTCTCACTACATCTTGTACAACTACCTGTATCTTACCATCCCTGTTGCAGGGAGATGCCATCAGCATCTTATTCAGCAATGTGCTGCAGAGCCCATCAGGAGCGGAGGCTTTTTTAAAGTGCAAGATCATCTTACCTAAATACACAAAAAGAGAGAAGTGCAAGAAGAAACCAAAAGCAATCACTTAATAACAACTTTATAAGTTCAAATATATCAAAATACAGCACTTACATCATTAGATGGTGTTGCATCAAAAACGGCACATCCACACAACTCTCCGATTACTAGATGGTAAATAAGTCACAGTAGTGGGTAGTAGCTAACCCCTCCAAACCAATCCCAATTGGGGGCTAGCCAATGACACAGTCCTAGAAGGCTACACAAGGGCCTTCCACAGAGCTCACGTCTTCCGCAAGGACAATGGATACCACAACACGTTTCGTGTGAACCTATGCTTCGTCAGGGGGTGTGTGACATCATACGCAGGACGCGGCTCTAATCCCCTTTCTCCCCCCTCCCCCAGTAGTCAGGTGTGCTGCTTGAACTCCACTGCAGGCCCTTGTGTAGCCTTCTAGGACTGTGTCATCGGCTAGCCCCAGTGGATCGCGGGAGTGAATGGGAGCAGCAGAAGCAACTTATCTTGGATTAACAGGAGAATCTCTACCAGCGCAGTCTCATATGTACTTTAAGATCAACTTCCTACCTTCAACTTAAAAACTCACTGCCTTGCTACAGTTGAGGTGTCAAACAAAAATTATGATTCATGTATAGGGTTGCCAGGTGGCTTCTCCAAAAATACTGGACACAATGGTGAAAGGTATGACGCGCTTGACACATACACATCACTCTCCACTGCATGCTCTTTCCTCCTCTCTTTGGGCCTACCCCCAGGCTCCTGACACCTCCTGATTGGCAGCATTACCCAGCAGAAGCCAATCACGATGGAGGAAGCTGCCCAGCCCCTAACAACAGCCCTGCTCTCAATCTGCTTAGGGAAATCCTGTGCCCCCCCCCCCCCCAATCCAGTCAGGTCACTACAGTATGTCCAGAGAGATAATACCAGACACATATGTGCAGTAGTACCTCTAATTGTTTACTGGACAGTGTCCAAATACAGAACAGTCCGGTTCAATTCTGGACACTTAGTCATCATCATCTTATCCATTCAGTCGAGTATGGCTCTTGGCCACTCTATGGATCAGTGTTCTTCATGTTTTCCGATCTCTCACGGCTTCTTTCAATTCTGCTATCTTCAGTACCATTTCTTGATGGTATCTAGTCAGCGAGTTCTTGGGCGGCCTCTTCCTCTTTTGCCACCGATCATTCCAAGCATTACGTCCTTCTCAAGCGACTTGCTTCGCATCATGTGACCAAAGTAGGAGAGCTTTTGCTTTGTTATTTTGGCCTCCTGTGAGATTTTCGGTATGATCCGTTCCAGAACTGCTTGGTTCGTTATTCTGGCTGTCCAGGAAATACGCAGCAGACATATCCAGCACCACAGTTCAAATGCATCGATCTTTCGCCTATCTGTCTTTCCCAGAGTCCAGGTTTCGCAGCCATATGTTGCTATTGGGAAAACGATCGCACACTGACCAATCTGCATTTGGTTGCTAGACTGATGTCTTCACTCTTCCAGATGTTGTTCATATTGACCATCGCATTTCTTCCAAGTGTCAGCCGTCTCTTGATCTCAGGGGTGCAGTCGCTATCGCAATCAATTTTAGAGCCAAGAAAGATGAAATCTTTAACCACTTCAATTTCTTCATTGTTGATCTTGATATTAACATTCACATTTTTTGCTGTTATCATGATCTTTGTCTTCTTACTGTTCAGAAGCAGTCCAACCTGCTCACTTTCTTCTTTGACTTTCATGAACAGATGTTCGAGATCCTTCTTTTTTTCAGCCAGGAAGGTGGTATCGTCAGCATATCGGAGGTTGTTGATGTTTCTGCCGCCTATTTTCACACCAATCTGGGACTCATCCAGGCCTGCTCGTCGCATGACAGCTTCTGCATTCATATTGAAAGCTGCTGGTGATAGGATGCATCCTTGGCGTGTGCCCTTTCCGATCTTGAACCAATCCATGTCTCTGTATGGCATTCGGACTGTAGCTTCTTGGTCTTAATAGAGTGATCTTATGAGTTCGGTCAGGTGTGGTGGTGTGCCCATTTCCTTCAGGCAGGTTTCAGAGCTAGTTGTGCTCAATTACATCAAACGCCTTTGAATAATCGATGAAACACACGTAGAGATCTTTCTGATACTCCCTGTTTTTTTCCATAATCGATTGAAGGCTGGCAATGTGATCACGAGTGCCTCTGCCTTTCCTGAAGCCATCTTGCTCATCTGGCATTTCCCCATTGCCGGTTGTACTCAAGCATTGTTGGATAATCTTCAGAAGGATTTTGCTTGCGTGTGGTATCAAGGCTATGGTGCGGTAATTTGAGCAATCCTTCTTGTCACCCTTCTTCGGAATTGGGATGAATGCTGCTCTTTTCCATTCTTTTGACCACTCACACTTGCTCCATATGCATTGACATAACGCTGTTAATGCTGCCGCTGGTATGGGCTTAAGCAATTCTGCTGATATGCCGTCGATTCTTGGGGCTTTTCGTTTGGCTAATTGCTTCATTGCCCATACGACTTTTTCCTCCAGAATATCTGACTCCAGTTCCAGTGTCTCATTCTCCTCTGCCGGATGGTTCTGATGTTCACTTTCGTACAACCTTTCTGTGTATTCTTTCCACCGATCACGTATTGCTTGCTGGTCATACAATTCCTGGCCATTGCTCCCACGAACTGTTGCCTTCCGAGCCTTGAATGTTGACCGTGTCGTCTTCACGTGGGTGTAGAGTTCTCGCGTATGACCTTTCCTGCTTGCTTCCTCCATCTTCTGGCACTGTTCATTCCAGTAGTTCTCTTTGTCTTTTCTGGCCTCTCTTTGGAATTCTGCATTCAACCTTCTGAAATCTTCTCTGTTCCCAGTAGCTTTAGCCTTCCATCTCTGTTCTGCGATGCTGACGGTCGAATCGGAAGCCCACTGGGCTGATTTCTATGGTTTCTTGTATGGGACATATTCTAAGGCCACGCGTATAGTGCCCGCGATGGGCGACGCGACCGAGTGCGTGACGTCACCTGTAGCCGTCACCGCAAGCGAAAGTTGTATCTCACTTTGCGAGGGCGACCGGGCCATTGATTGGTTCAGGGGCGGTCACGTGACGCAACAGCCCCTGAAAATGAAATATTCCCGAATGCAGAAAATCACGTCGCCACGTTACTATAAGTGCACGCGACGGAGCCAATGCGTTTGTTTTTGGGCGACGTCGTGTCGCCGTCACCGGCACTACAGCAGCGGCAAAGTTTATTCGAGCATTTGCCCGTTTTGTGCCCCTTATGAACGGGGCTTATTCCGGCTGGCGCCAAAACGGAGCCGCGAGCGAGCCAGAATAAGCCCCGTCCCGCGCGCTTAATTAAAATGTCCCCTTCCCCGAACCCCTGGCTGCTCCCCCTGGCTTGCGCAAGCTGCGCGCAGTGTCCCCCTCACCCCTGCTGCCTCTGCAGCCTTCGGGGATGCCGGGGAACCCTGGGCCGTGTGACCGGCGCCAGAGTGACGCGCTGCACGCGCCAGAGAGATCCCGAGATGAGCCGCCGGCTTGCCGTCGGCTCCCCCACACCGCGGCTACGGCCGCGCTCAAATAAACAGTGTCACCACTGTATAAGCGCAGCCTAAGGCTGTTTCAATGACGCATGCTTTCACTTCTTCCCACATCTCATCTGGGTGCCTTTCTTCTGTAGCGAGGAGGTCGAATCTGTTCTTTACTTCGACTGAATAGCTGGGGCTGATCTTGTTTGTGTCGAATTTCTTTGCGGCTGCCGTTTGTTTGGTGTTGCAGAATCTGAGTTTGACTGTGGCTACCAGCAGTTGGTGATCTGATCCGCAATCAGCACCAGGGTATGTCTTCACAGCCATGTTCGAGCTCTGCCACTTCTTCTGACACAGGATGTAGTCGATTTGGTTTCTGTGATCTCTACTTGGTGATGTCCAGGTGTACAGCCGCCGTTTAAGTTGTTCGCACCAAGTGTTGGTGATTGTTAGCTCATGTTCTTGACAGAATTGAAACAGTCAGTCTCCTGCCTCGTTCCGCACTCCTAAACTGAATCTTCCAAGGATTTCGGGTTCTGCCATAGTTCCCATTTTGGAGTTGAAATCACCAATAATGTAGATAATGTCCTTATTGGGTGTTTGGCTTGGGAAATACTGAAGTTCGCCATAGAACTCTTCCACTTCCTCTTCAGGTGCATCTGCTGTTGGGGAGTATATTTGCAGAACTGTGATGTCACAAGGTTTCCCTCTGACTCGGATGACCATTATTCGGTCGCTGAGTGTCTTATAACTCTCGGGGCTTTGGCAATTTTCTTGTTCACAACAAAGCCCACTCCTCGCCGTCTTGTGGTGTCATTGCAAGAGTAATACACTGTGTGCTCACCGGAATTGAAGAAGCCATTGCCAGTCCAATCACCTCACTGCCAGAAATTCTTTTTCCACTCCTGGACGGACCGCCACGGCACTTGGGGTACAGCTTCTGCTTAGCACTGAAGTCTGGAAGTGGTAGCCTCGCTGGTTGCGGCTATCCGAATCTCCTCTCCATCCGGCTACTTGCCAGTTTAGGTGCTGATGGAAGTCAGGGGAGTTACAGCCTCCGTTGTGCTGTTAGTCCAAGTGTCCCGTATGAGCTTTATGACGGCCGCAAAGTGCGGATGGCCGTAAGTGGAGATTTTGCGTCACTTGAAGGTATAAACCAAAAATGCTCGAATTTAGCCACAAGAGTAGGTACAAGATATTGGTAAAAATTACCAAATGGGTTTATTTAAAATATATCTATCCAACGCGTTTCGTAGCAACGCTACTTCTACGGGACACTTGGACTAACAGCACAACGGAGGCTGTAACTCCCCTGACTTCCGTCAGCACCTAAACTGGCAAGTAGCCGGATGGAGAGGAGATTCGGGTAGCCGCAACCAGCGAGGCTACAACTTCCAGACTGCAGTGCTAAGCAGAAGCTGTACCCCAAGTGCCGTGGCGGTCCGTCCAGGAGTGGAAAAAGAATTTCTGGCAGTGAAGTGGATGTCCCTCGATCCAGCACCAACCCTGTGATGCTTGGTAACACATGTCTATGTACATGAAATGCTGTCTTATTACTAATCTGATGTACGCAGATTTATTACCCATCTAAATATATATATACATATTTTTACTACTTCCAGTTGCTCAGGGGTATTCTTATCCCTATACATACAGCTGCAGACGCCAGTTTCTAACACAGAGGTTGTTTATTCAAATTTAACACATAGGTGTTTAAGGGGTAAAACAGTAGAGGTATTTTGTTGCGCACTGGTATTTGTTTTTCTTCCATTGCCAGTCCAATGTATTTCACTGATGCCCAATATATAGATGTTCAGTCGATTCATTTTCCTTTTCACAATGTCCAATTTTCCTGCGTTCAGACTGTTCACGTTCCACGTTCCAATCTTGTATGGTTTTGTGCAGCGCAGAGTGGTTGTTTCACTGGGGACACCTAGTAACCCTGTGTATTTGTCCAAGTTCACAGCTCACAACATATCTGTCAGGTTTTCTATGCAAGAACAGCATGCTGTGCTTTGGAATGAGTTCTTAGAAGAGTAAATATGCTGTTGCCACTACTGTACGCAAGAGGCTCTTATTTCCCACAAGCCCTTACACACATCAGTCCCCACATGCTTTAAACAAAAAAAAATCATACTTAAGGGGGTTAGTATGCTGAGAACTATGAGGTCATGCAACAAATATACCAAGCAAGAAAAATCCCATGTTTTTATTTGATATAAGGTGCAGTTTTGTTTGCCACACAATTGCACTACTTTTGCCCTGATACATTTGCCCCATAAACTCCTTGGTAACTGCCTTTTTGGTGTCAAGAGGTTGGGGTCTATGTATCAATGCATGTACCCTCTCCGTGTCACTGAGTCTCTCTCCCCTCACACCAACTATTCCCACTGTGTGCATGCAATATATTTATAATATACACACAGACACTGTATAGATCTTATACACCTATACATACTCCCTATGGCTGAATATTGTTAAGACTTCTTTGGTTCCCATTGCTTTTCTTAAACGTTTTTGGAAAGGCTATAGCATTAAGCCACACAAATGTACTAGAATGGAGCCTTAATTGAATGTATCCGTTACTGAAAAAAGACTAAGCTTTCTCTAGGAGCTTAGGACTTGAATTAAAAGGCTCTCACACACTGCTCTCATACTAACTAGGTGTGTGAGTTCTCGTAAAAGCCTCTTTCGGTAGATGCCATTTAATTCTGGACAACATACTTCACTTCCACTCCACAGGGTTTAATGTTCCATATATATTTCGACCTGTTTGGCTAAAGAACAGAGGGAGTTTTTTGTTGTTGCTGCCAACAAGCTTTTAACTGGTACAGATCAGATTCACAACGCTTGCTCTATATCCCATTTCAAAGGCTAGTGAGCTGTTCAAAGCTGCATCTATCCCAAAATCTCATGGTGATCTTGGCAAGATAGATGTGTGTTACCAAGCTAATCTTTTCCTGCACCCCCCTACACTTAATTGTGAGAATACCTCTATGGGACCCTGCTCCAAACTCTTTTCCTTTGACTGAGCCTCTATTGGGCTCCCTAGGCTACTACATTCCCTCCTTTCTCATGCAATTCCTGCACCAGTTGAAGTTGTTCCTTTATTTAGCCCCATTCTCACACTCCACGTTTATTCCCTATTATTTTTTTACCTCTACCCTTGCAGGTCAATTACCTCAAGGCTATCCCATTTTAGTGGTGTGCTGATTGACACTTGTTTTGTTTTAATTACTCTAATATGTGTTCTGGTCTGGATATAAAAGTTGTCACCTTGAATGTCAAGCGCAAAAGCATAAACTCCTCTCTAATAAGCATCCTCCAGAAAAATTATTTGGAAAACCATTAAAAACTCCAAAGCTCCAGGCAGAGGTGTCCCCGCGGGTGTCTGAGGACCCTCGGGTGGTCCCCGCAGTTGTCTGGGGGCCCTCGGGTTGTCCCTGCGAGTGGTCCCCACAGGTGTCCAGGGGTCCTCAGGTGGACCTGTGGTTCCCCGTTGGCCTGCGATACCAATCCTGCACAAATAAAAACATGAAATACATTAAAATAAGTACAATAATGGGCAAAATAACTATTATCCAGATATGGATAATAGCTAATTTTCCCATTATAAAAAAAAGCATTAGCCAGCGAGCATAAATAAATTAAACTTCCAACTTATACCTGCCATCATGAAGGGCGTCTTCATCAGCATAATCCAGGTCCATGTCCTCCGTTGCCAGAAAGAATACAAGAAAAAAATACAGTCTAATGGCCCCTAACCCCATAATCACCTGAGTGGTTAGTAACCGCTAGAGTAATTAAGGTGTTAACCACCCAATCCCGCTACCCACCCAGGAGGCCTAACCACCCACCCCGGGACCACTATACCAACCCTCTACCCATTGATTGGCATAGTGGTACATCATACCCAAATAATATGGGCTGGTTAAGCCATCATAGCAGTCAATGGTCACCCTAATAAAAAAGCATGAAGGCCAAAAATACACAATAATAAAAGAAATACACAAGCACCTAAACACCCCAATTCAAGAAATAAAAGCACTAGCCAACCAATTAAATAAAGAAAGCACTAGCCAACCAATTAAATAAATAAATAAATAAATAAATAAATAAATAAATACACTAGCCAACCAATCAATTTAATAAATAAAAGCACTAAACAACAAAACAATTAATTAATGTCAAACACTAGCCAACAAAACAATTAAGGAATTTAAACTAGTAGCCAACAAAACAAATAATTAATTTAAAATGCTAAACAATCCTAAAATGTACTAAAAACAAGCCATTCAAATTCCAAACAATAAAAACAAATTGAAAAAATTACAATCAATTCAAAATAAGCATTTGCCAAAAAATGCATTGCCTGTCACTATATTTATCTGTACCCTGGGCAGTATCAGCCAATGTGCAATCACAAACATAAAAATAAATAAATATGATGAAAAAACCCTGAAAAAAGGACATTTATATACATTCAATATTTCTCTTACCTTTATAATTCTTCACCCTCCGAATCCTGTTGTTTCTGCAAGTTCTCGTACCGCGACATCATCACCCACAATCCAACGCCATCCACCTTGAAGACCAGCATCAGGTAAAAAAAAAACCTTCTCTCTTTTATCTTTTATCACAGTCTTCTTTCTTCATCTGTCATTATTTTCTTCTTTTCTTTAATTTTTTTTATCTGTCAATCGAAAGCTCCATGGTAAATCCACAACAGGATGCTCTCTCGTCAGCTTCTTGAGGTAAAATGAGACGTACAGGTCTTATATATGGCCTGTGATGTCACATTTTATGGTCAGATGATACAGTTCCAATCCGATTGGACACTGTATCACGTGCCCTCCTCTTTTTTTATTTTTGTTTAAGGATGTGATGTCATCTCCAAGGGAGGTATGTCCCATCCTTAAAACCACATGGCTATATCACATGGTATTACAGCCAATGGGATTGAAGACAATCCTATTGGTTGCTGTACTATCTGATAGATCACATTAGTTCAAAAGGATGTGACATCACTTTAAGGGATGAACATAAACATTTTAGAATGGGAAAAAGATATAGGTAAATCCCTAGAAGATGAGGATTGGGAAGACAATCACGTTAGGATTGCAAGAACATTCAGATGTTCAGCTGTTAGAGAAACTAATCTCAAAATATTGCACAGATGGTATTACACTCCTGCCCGTCTACACTCTCCCCCCCCCCCCCCAACATCCTCTCACCTGTTGGTGCAACTGTGGCCAAATAGGCACATTCAAACACATTTGGTGGTCATGCCCTAAGATTATTTTATTCTGGGGAAAGGTTAGAAGATTAATTTCAAAAGTCACAGGAATAGATCTACCATGGAACATCGAAACAGTGTTAATTCTAAGGCCAGTGGAAGATATAGAAAGGAACTTAGACCTTTTAACAATATTACAATAAATTTGAAAATGTTTTTTATTTACTAGGTGTTCTTTGTGCCGCATAAGGGGATCCTTCTCTATCTTAGTAAAATACAATTCACCTTCCCCAGTGAGCACCATCTATTTTCAGCTGTTTGGGATTTTTTAATTTAAATCACTACACCTACCCTCCCTTTTTCGTTTGAGCGAAGTCTACATCCACACCTTCACAGGCGTAACTGTGTTCACCTTTTAACAACACAAATTCTATCGCAGGTCAAAGCAGTGGTTGCGAGACATTGGAAGCAAAATGATCCCCGACTCTCACAGCAGTCATCCACAAACTAAACTACAATATATAATGATTATGGAACAGCTCTCTAGTTTGGTCCAGGACAGAAATAACAGATTCCTGATCACATGGGACCCATGGGTGACCTACTGGGAACAAACCCCTCCTTCCATAACCCCACTTCCCCCCACTTATTTGTTTTCTGTACCCCTTTATCCCCCACCCCACCTATAATTTGTAAAACCAATAAAATAAAAGTTAAAAAAAAAGATGGCAAAGCTCCTTGTTCTGCTCTAGTTAGTGTACTGTAGATGTGAAGATATTGGCTAAAATTGTGGCCAAAAGATTAAATGTCTATGAGCTATTATTCACCTTGATCAGGTGGGCTTTCTACCAGATTGTAAAGTATCTGGTAACATCACGAGGTTAATAAATCTGATACATGTAGACAATAAAAACAAAACTGCCACTATGATCTTATCCTTGGACATAGAAGAGGCTTTTGTTTGCGTGTCTTGGCCCTTTATGTCCCAAAGCTTACAGTCTTTTGGTCCCGTTTTCTAAATTATTTGAAGGCCTTTTTATTTCTTTCCCTCTACCTCGGCTTAATTTCTAAACCCATTTTGATTAAGAATGGAACAAGACAGGAATGTCACTTCTCCCCTTTAGTTTTTGTCATAGTCATTGAAACTAAAATCAGAGACATCGGGATATCAGGGGCTTGATGGTAGGACACCAGAAATACAACATTTTACTTTTTGCAGATACTGTCCTGTCCAGATACTGTCCTTCTTATCTTAACACCACCTCTCTTTTCACTCCCATAACTTTTCCAGCATTGAGCCGGTTTGGTTGGATGTTTACCGTTAAGATAATAATGATCACGTCAAATGTTGCTATACATTGGAAAGATTGCCATTTGAATTACCTGAGAGTAGACATGCAAAAAAAACATAACTCCTGTTTGGTTGCAAATATATTAAACTCTTCAAGCAACTGAAAAAAATATTTAATTACCTGGAAAGGTTACCATATTTCTTGGTCAGGCAGAATCTCTGCAATTAAAATAAATATTTCCCCCGTACTCTTTATATGTTACAAGTCCTCCCCGTATATACAGTATATGCAAATATTTAATATTAAGAACATAGAAAAGGCAATCTCTAGATTTGTTTGTAATGGCAGTAAATCTAGGATTAAGCATGCAATAAAAACTGTCCAATAGTTTGGCCCTTCCAGATGTTCCCTGCTATTATATTACATATAGTACACCGAGTCCTGCTACAGTGGTCCTTTTAGGAAAGAGTTTAGGAAAGATTTAAAATCATAGATCTGATATGTTGATGTCCCGACGGTTTCCTAAGTCTTGGTCCCACTGGCTACTGGCACACCCGCTATGGCAGGCGCTGTGGGGATAGGAGCGCTCCTCTATGGGGCAGGCCCTGCTGGGAGAGGCAACTGCCGTGCTGAACCGACAGTTTTTCCAGGAGTCAGGAAAATTGAGATTTGACCTAGCGACGGAGCACTGGGCCATGCCCCCGGCGGTTCAGCCAATGAGGATGAACCTTCCGGCTGATGTCATGGCCACGCCCCCCTCACTCCTCAGTCACGCCCCCCCCTGTCTTTCCCCCTGCAGCTCACTCCAGACCGGGGAACTCGGCTGCACATGCCGCCAGCCTCGCAGGCGCGTGTGCAGCGCAGGCAGCGGGGCCGTAGCCTAAGAAAGCTAGACCACAAGGGTATCTCCATCACAAAGTTCTCTCAATGCTCACTTTGAATATGGGTTAGCTACAGTATGTCCTGAAACAATTGTTTGCTCCAATTCTTTCTCCAATAAAACCCCTCTTTCAAAATTCTGACCTCAAACCTGGGCAATATGCAGGTTTTTCACTCTATTGCGACAAGCTAGTACTTTGAATATTAAAACTTGCTTGAAGGAACCAACATCAAGTCTTTCAGTGATTTACATGAAAAGAAACAAATTCCTCACAGATATTGTTATCAATATCTGCAGTTGAGGCTCTATGTGGCTTATTCAGTAAGTTATGATACCCGACACTATCGCACGGAAAGCCTCATCAACTGAATAAGTCCCTATACAGTATGTCAATGAGAAAAATGCTTAATGTAGCAACCAGACCCCTTACCATCAGTTTTCATATTACAAAGCCCAATGAGAAAACAAATTAGGTATGGTTTTGAAAGTTGATCTCTGGGAGGACATTTTTTTTTTATCGTTAAAAATGTTTATTACATTTTCCATAACAACAAAACATATTGCATTTCAACAAGACTACACAATACCAGTTTACAGTAATTACAATATTCCTTTACATTTAACAGTACATTAAATCAGTAATTAATATATTAATATTACATATACTTTAGAAAATGACAAAAAAAAACAAAATTAAATTTTAAAGTGATGAGTCAGTCCTATCTGCATTGCATCATGGATTTGAATTTCCCTCTTTACCTCTTACCCCTTCCCACAGATCAATGTGTTTTTTTTGCTATGGGTCCGAATCTTATCTAAGGATAACAGGCGTTAGAGGTTTTATTCTTTCCCCCCCTCATCACCTTCTGTGCCTCTCACATATCAGACTTCTTAGTAAATACCATGATGTTTGGCCAAACCCCCCGCATCACAACCTCTTTGTCCCTGTCTGGTAAAATTTCAATAGAGGGATCCCAGTTTTTAAATAGTGTTTCTGTCTTTACATCTTTATTGGTTTTGGGATCCAGTTTATCTAACATGAATAAATTAATTAAATATTTGTTTAGCATCTCCATGTTATGGGGTATCTCCTTTATCCATTGTGACATTGTTGTTTTTCCTGCCATAATAATGTAAGTTCTACGAATGTAGGTATTCTCACCCAGTTACTTATGATCTTCCATTCCTCCAAATTGCCAAATATCAAAGAAACTGGTTCTTTAACCACAGTTATTTTATCATTACGCTGTATATAATCCAGCACTTAGTTCCAAAAGTTTGCAATCTTGTTGCAGTCCCATAAGCTGTGTTTTAGGTCTGCTTTAGGTTGTTGGCACATTGGACATCTATTCCTGGATTTGTCTGTATCCTTGCAACTTACAGCTTGTTAAAAGCACAATATGCCCTGTGTGTCAGTTTTATTTCCATCTCTCTCCACGTTGCTGATATAAGTTTTCTCGGTCTATCTAAACCAGTAAGTATTACATCTAATTCCATTATTTTCTTGAAATGTTTGTTCCGGGTCTCAAAAACCTTTTGCTAAATCCTCTCATGATTTTTGTCTCTTACACTATATCAGATATATACAATTTATTATGTGTTCTTTCTGTAAAGATAACAGAAATGATCAAATATATTATTTGACAATACAGTACTTCCTTTTTATAGTTCTCCAGTGATTTACAATAACGTGTCCCCTGTGCACACGAATAACTATATGAAGTAGGTATCACATTCTTCCTTTAATTCATCAAAGGTAAGGAGCCTTTCCAGGTCTTCCTTTATCAAATGTGCTATACACGGTAAGCCATTGCCTTCCCACAATTTAAAGGATGCCTGATTTTGGCCTGGGAGGAAGTTTGCATTTCCATTAATAGGCTGAAATTTTGAGATTGTGCGGTAATCCCATATTAGACCTTATTGTCTTCCATGCTGCGTAAATGTCTCTTACCAATATATTATCTTTGTGTGTTCCCCACTTTGTATGTAGTACATCTCTTAGATTCATAGGCCATACCTGCTGCTGCGCTCTCTCTAAATTGGAGTGGAAACACTTCTCCAATACCCAATCGCCCGCATGCCTTATAATACACGCTAAATTATACTTTCTGATATCGGGGAAATTCAGTCCCCCTGATTTTTGCATAGTTGTAGTTTTTTTAATGCTATTCTGGGTTGCCCTCCTGTCCAAATGAACCTACTAAATATTCTATTAAATTTTGGTGTCCGTGTGTTATTAGTAATGGGATCAATTTTGGTAGGATGGCTGCTTGCCTCTCTGCTAACATTTTTTAGAGGATCTTGGAGTCTTGATTTAATAATGAAATTGGCCTACTGTATATGATCCTGGATTTAGTAAGCTTTTCCCTTCCTTGTGAAGAATCCTTATGAAAGTGATCATGTCCGTTTCAAAGTATTCTTCAGTTTTTAATATATCATTGCATGCTTCCTAAAGTGGTAGACCTATTTCCACACAAGATTTTATAGAATTTTGCCCCAAACCCATCGGCCCTGGTGCATTGCATTAATAAGGTTTTTAATAGACTGTTATTTCTTCCATGGAAATTGGCTTGTTTAATCTTTGATTATCTTCCCTTGTTAATTTAGGAATTGTAATTTTCCCATGAAATCCTCCATTACCTCTGCGTTTTCCTCACACTTTCCATATAATTTTTGATCGTATTCTTGAAATGCTAAAGATATTTCTTTGGGTTCAGTTGAGATTTCCCCATTAGCTTTCTGTATTTTTGTTATAGGTTGACATGATATGTAGTTCCTCACTAAATTCCCCATTAGTTTTCCAGCTTTATTCCCGTATCTATATAGACTGAAATTTCTATATTGGATTTTGTTTTACTTCCTTTCTCTGCAGCCATATCTCGCATATGTCCTAAAAAAAAAAATATTCCTCTTGTGTGGCTAAAGATGGTTTAAGTGTAAAGCTCCTTTATGCTTCGCTCAGCTTGTCACTAGCTTTCCTGAACTCTGTGTTGCTTTCCTTTCTTTTTTTATTTGAAAAGGACATTACATCTTCCCTTAGCACCGCCTTTACAGCTTACCAATGCAATTTAGTCAACAGGGTGATATGGTGCTCAGTCATAATATGAGTTACAGAAATACCTTCCAAATCTAGAAACAGAAAGTGCCCGGAATTGCCTTCAGCAAATTATTTCTCCAAATCAGTAGTTATAATACTATGCCCGGGAGGAATGTGCGCCTAGATGTACCTACCACAACATACGGTGCAATATAACAGAACTCCCTTCAGCATCTGTATAGGATTAGTGTACGAGGGAAGGTAACAATCATAAAGGCTACTGCCTGTTACCTTATTTTAGATATCCTCTCCAAGTGTGGCAAATCCGTAGGGCGTGCAGATCATTGAGAAGTAGACTCCAGGCGAATTATGTATGAACGATGCACAGCAGCACAAAAAACCGAGGATCATCCACGGGTAACTCCCATAAAAAAATCAGATTTATTGAGTTCACATAGACAGCTAGCACAAATAAAACACACCTACGCATTTCGCGCCCCCTGCGATTTATTAAGGTGAGCATTATTCATACACAATTCGCCTGGAGTCTACCAATACAATTTTCATTATTTTTGGTGTACATCGTTATTGTCCTTGAATTGGTACTATTTATTTAGAATGAAAGTTTTAAACTCCTCATTGTGATATGTGTGAAGGTAACCTCAATAGCCTATCTTTGTGTTCTTTCTGCCCGATATTGAGCCCTATCCATACAGGATCATGGTCAGAAATCAAGATGTTTTCAATGGAAGGCATACCCATGTTAAGGATTAATTGGCCACTTATTAAAAAATAGTCGATTCTTGAAAAGGTTTTATGATGATGGGAGAAAAAGGAGTACTTCCTATCTATGGGATTTAGTAACAGGAGGATATTTTTTAAAGAGTCTTTAGGTATTTGATATGTTCTAATATAAGGGAAGTTGAAATTATCACCCTCTTTTCCTCCACATTCTTCATTCTCTTGGCATATGTGGCACTGCCCTTTTGTGGTTTTCTTGCTACCTCTCCAACTGATTCTTCAATGTCTCTTTTGCCAACTACTCCTTTACCTCTATGGATCTATCTGTTGGTGTACTTCAAGGCTCGGTTTTGGGTTACCTACTATGTACTATTTTAGATTCAGCTACCATCTTTATGCTGATGAAAAACAACTTTATTTATCATCAGAACAACACCTGCAGTCCATACATAAATCTCACAAGAATCTTTGCCTGGATGCCCTTTGTTGCCTCAAACTTAATAAGGCTAAAACGGAGCTTCTGATACGTCCTCCCAAATCAGGACAAATGGTTCCTTCGCAGTTATTCATATCTCTATACAACCAGTCTCGCAAGTATGCTGTCTAGGGGTTACATGTAACCCATCCCTCTTTTCATCCCCTGATATAAACACTGTTATTAAATCTTGCAGTTTCTTCCTTCGCAACATTCCAAATATACACCCCTTCTCCATCCCATGACTACAAAAATATGAATGCATGTCCTCCTTCACTCCAGTATTGATTACTGCAACCTTCTTCTGTCTGGCCTCCGTGCCTCACACCTCTATGCTTTACAATCTATTGAAAATTCTACTGCTGCTCGAAATCATCTCCTGCTATTCCAGACTTTTATCTGCTTCTGACTTTCTGAAATTGCTCTGCTGGCTCTCGATTAATCCCTTTATCCAGTTGTTCTTCCTTCTAGTACTGAACACCCCACTTCTGGAACAATTTATCCAAGTCTCTGTAAACTACCTCTCTATTTATATTCTTTGAAGGATTTGGCTGTTTCCAACTTTAAATATGTTTTTAACTGTTACTTAGAATATTATCAACTTAATTATTTTTTACCTGGGACATAATTTTTTTTAGAGAAAACGCTCTATGTGTCTTTTTCCTTTTAAAATATTTTATAAATAAATAATAAATATTTTAACTCTGATCTCTTGTTACACCCCTATTAGTCTCTTAGGCTCTTCCCCAGTATCTTTGCACTTTTTACCTCTCATGTTTGTACACCTATTTCAATCATCTCTCCCTGCCCATGGAATGCTCTTCCACTCAATATTTGTCAAGCACCTGCACTTCTTGTTTTTAATGCCTAGCTGGAAACTCAACTCTTAAAAGAAGCATCTCATTCAATTATCTGTACCTCTAGTACGGACTTCAGATGCACTTGACCTCCCTGACTGCACTTTTAATAAATGCACTTTAATACCCACCATGTCTATAAGCCTCCCAACATACCACTTTGATTGTAAGCTCTTCAGGGCAGGCTCTCCCCTTGCCCAGTGTTGTCATTTACTTGCTGCTCTTATTCTTCTAGTTAGTACTTTATTTTACTTGTATTGTAATTTTGTAAAGCGCTGCATACATTGTTGGCACGATAAAAATAGAATTATGCATACGTACATAAACTAATAATAACACCCATCCTGATTCCTGCAAAATTAGCAATAGCAGGTGCTTGGAAACTGGAAGAAGCCCGTCTCTGAATCTCATCAAGAATAAAAGACCTGCTTTCTTTCTTTATCCCTGCAGAGTACCCTTCCTTTACACATTTTTATTCTGCATCCTCTCCCTTATCCATTACCAAACATTAGTGTAAGGGGGATAGAGAGGTGGAGAGAACTTGAGGGAGTGTAATGAGGGAACAGAGAAAGGGGACATTGTAAGAGGGGAAGAGAGGGGACATGAGAGAGAGACAGGGTGGCGGGAGAGAGAGACAGGTGGGGGAGACAGTTGGGGTTCCCCAGAATGTTAAAATCTAATTCTAGTGTTCCTTAGCCAAAAAAATGTTGAAAACCACGGAGCTATTCATTCATGTGTGTTCCAGGACCCAATGATTAAGTGGGATGGGCATAAGACCTCATTTTTTTTAATACCAATTTAGATAAAGACAATGGGGCTTATTCACTAAACCTCGATAAAATCAATGTATTGCTGAGCGACTTTACATTGTTTTATCGCACACTAAACGTGTGTCAAAACAGTACTCACCAAGAAAAAACACAAAAGTGTTATCGCACTGAAACTGTTTGTTTAAACTGCGTCTCCATGCAGGCCTCTTACAGGCGATCGTGCAGTTTAAATATTCATTTTAATAATAGTGTACGGGAGCGGGGGGAATCCTGAGCTGAACCACATTGATTTCAGCCTCGGGGACCCTCTGCTTCCTGAGATACAGGTTTGTGGTGCCGGTATCCCCGACATTTTTAAATCCTCTGCAACACGGACCACGTGGTTTTCCACTATGGCTGCCAATGGGCAACCTAAAAAATAAAAATAAACAATCAACAAAAATACAAAACACATAAATAAAACCAAGAACCAAAAATACAAAAACATAAACATTAAATATTTTTTTGTCTGTTCCAAAAATGCATTGCTTGTCACTGTTCTTATCTATAGACTGGAGAGGGCATAGATAAACACATTGGCAGTCAATGGGCAACCTAAAAACATGTGGTCACATGGTTGGTGACGTCATGACCATGACGCTTGCCTTCTGACGCACATTTCGCTTTTGCTTCTTCTGAGATGGTAAGGATTGGGAGATATACCATGTGAGGCATCACATGGTACACACCCAATCCGATTGTTTGTTGTACCATGTGACAGATTCCATTTTTTTAAAATGATGTGATGTCTCCCTTTAAGATGATGTCACATAATTTGAAAAAAATGGAAGCTATCACATGGTACTACAACCAATCAGATTGGCGGTGTGCCATGTGATGCCTCACATGATATATCTCCCGATCCGATTGGTTGGAGTAACATGTGATGGCATATTTTTTTTGGTGACATCATCTTAAAGGGAGGGAAACATAGACTTCCTGATTTGCTGGTTTTCCTCCCTTTTGATGAGTCATATCCTTTAAACAAAAAAAAAGAATTTGTCACATGTTACACCAGCCAATCGGATTGGGGGTGTACCATTTGATACTCAAATGTGATGCCACTGTCTCATTTGATGCCAGGAAGACAACGGGACAACATCCATCCCATTGGATTGGATTACAAACAAAGAAGAGAAGACTGAAGAAAGATGACAATAACTTACCAGATTTTGAAGAGCATTGCGTCGAGGATCACGAGGTTCCTGCTGCAGTTGGAATCAGAGGGTGAAGACATCAAAGGTAAGAAAAACATTGATTGTATGTTATTTTTGTATTTTTGGTATTTTTATTGTATTCAGTTTTTTTTTTATTGTCCATTGACTGCCAATGTGTTTATCTATGTCCCTTTTGGGGTACAGATAAACACAGTGACAAGCAATGCATTTTTAGGCAAATGTTTTTTATTTAATTGTTATGTATTGTATTTTTTGTTGTGTTTTTTTGTTTTTTAGGTTGCCCATTGAATGCTCCTATAAGGGTATAGATATGCACAGTGTCAAGCAATGTATTTTTGCAAATGCTTGTTTTTATTTATGTAATGTATTTTTTGTGCTTGTTTTTTTTTAAGGTTGCCCATTGACTGCCATAGCGACAAACCATGTTTAAATTATATGGGCATGGTGTACCACTATGCCAATCAATTGGTTTATTGGCATTTCTATTTGTTTTTTAATGAAATGTGTTTTATTTAGTGGCTGTTTTTATTTTAGCTTGCCCATTTTTTGCCATGGTGACAAACCATGGCCATATTATGTCCATAATATGTCCATTATGTAACACTGTGCCAATCAATGAGTAGCAAGGGTGCATGGTGGGGTTAGTTGCTTCGGGAAGGGTGGTTAGGCTTGCCTGGTGGGTAGCGGGGGAGGGAGGTTAACCCCTTAATTACTATAGAGGTTACTAACCGCTAAGGTGGTTAAAGGGATAGTGGCTATTAGTTTGTTTTCTACTGTAATGTTCCTGCCAACAGAGGACAAGGGCGGGGAGGAAGACGAGGATGGCCTTCATCCAGGCAGGGGTAAGTAGAACTTTTATTTACTTTATGCTGGCTGGATTTATTTTTAATTGGCAAATGCGCTATTATCCATATCTGGATAATAGTAATTTTGCCCATTACTGTACTGTATGTCTTGGGGTTGTATTTATCTTAATGTATTTCACTGTATTTATTTATTGAATGGGTAAAAGCACTATTAGCCATCTTTGGTTAATAGCACGTTTAGCCATTCCTGTTGTTGGTACATGGATACCAACTAACCCCAGGGTGAGAGTTTAGTCCCTGCAGTAGAGTAGCAGACAGGGTTAACCCCTTCATTACCATAGCAGTTGTAAACGCTAAGGCCAAAACACCCACCCTAGGGCAACTGCAGGCTTTACCCACGGCCTGTACCAACAACAAAGCAGTGCCTGCTATTTAACCTTTTCATTACCTTCGCGATTTGCCGCTAAGGTAATGAAACTGTCTGCAATTTCATTTTTATTGCAGAGGATTGATACGAGAGGCTGGTGGGGACCCCAGGAGATACGGGGACCCCAGGGAACCTACGGGGCCCCCATGAGATGCGGAGGCCTCCGGGAACACCCAGGGACCCGCGGCAACTCCCAGGGACCTGAGGGATCTGTGGGATCCCCGCAGGTCTCTAGGGGTCCCTGCCAGCCACTGGTATCAATCATGTGCAGTAAAACTAAAAGAAATTGCTTTTATGCATCTTACAATATCTTTTTCACCAGCCTCGGGCTGGTGCCAAAATAATGCAAGTTTTTAAAGTACGATATGCTTATCACTGCTTAGTGAATAGCAGTTTCTGGCCAAAAATTTGATTTCAGACATTTTTTGGCTTATCGTTCAGCTTTTATTTTGTCAGAGTTTTATAGTACTATAAAAGCCGTTTTAGTGCGATATTGCCCTGTTATCGGAGCTTTGTGAATAGCAACACAGGCAATATCGCACTGTAAGGACATTTATAGTGTTATAAGCCACTTATCAAGGTCCCGTCCTAGCAGGCTCAAAAACACATATATACGTCTTTTTTTACATTAAAGAGTGCTAGTTATAGATATAGATATATACACACACACACACTTTATTCATTGACAATTTTAGACAGACAACTACTGTCTGCAAGAGTATGATCAGTCACAGTTTGTGACTAATAATGCAGTTTGATTCCTAGTACGTATCTTCAAGCCAAATATACATGTATGCTAAAACCTTAATGTTAAGAGGTTTTCTAAATAAACAAATAAACCAGATGGCTGCAGAGAATCACTTACCCCAATAAAGTGATCCAAAGGCTGAAGGAACACAGATTCAGCCTAGAACGTAAAACAAAATTGCATAAGGAAACCTCACTTCTTTATCAGAAATTATAATTACCTCTGTGTAGCAGCAATAAAGCTCAAACTTAATGATATCTATTTTAACTTGAAACGCAATATGTCACACGGATTATATTGATAAAGAAATAAAAAAAAATGCAGCATAGAAAGCAAATTAAATGACTTCTTTAGTGAAAAGGGAGTCACACCTCTGCTGGTCTGATAACCAGTCATAGTATCTCTGACCTGTACGAGTTGAGGAAAAGCAGCGGGTGGTAATTACTGAAGGTAATATACTGCACTGAAGATTAAAGTGTATACAGGTACTTTCCAAATACTCCACATACCCCTCAGCGCATCTTAAATCCGACGTAGGCACAGCACTGTTACTAAATGAAACTCTTTCATTGTAAAGGGGGAGAAAATGAGGGTCTGCAGACACTACGGTGGTTATTTATTAAAGTGTGATCATGCACTATCGCACAGAAATCCCCATTGACTTAAGTAGGCATTTCATTCTGTACGATAGTGCCATGGTTTGCACCCTCACAGTTTGATGAATAACGCCCTATGTTATGGGAATACATTAGAAGGGTATTTTGCCCAAGGGTATTTTGGCAATGGGTTAGAGTCAAACTTTATTTAACAAATAGGAGGTCTATCCACTAAAGGGGAACGCCGTTATCAAACAAAAATGGCTATTCATTGTGCGTTTTTTTACACTCAGGGAATTAAAAAGCATCTAGAAAAGCCAGGTTCTCCCACTTCAAAGGCAGTGTGTTATCTCTAGGCCACTGCTCCTCCCTCATAGTTCACAGTTTCCAACTTTACAGAACTTCACAGATATTACACTTTGCAGACCTCGCTCATTAGCAATAAAATAATTAGAACATAAAGTCATAAAGAAGCAGAATCTATGTTGCACAGTTACCCTCTAGCACACAGATTCATATTTCACAGTTCCTAAGTACGCTACTTTGCCATTAACGGCGTTTTTTAATTAAAAACTGCAAAACGCATTATGTGTTTACAGCCCGTAATACCCAAAACCGGCTTGCGTGTAAAATATGATCTGCATATGTGTCGTTCAACAGCAGCTACAATGGGAAAAGAAATGAGGAAAAGCAGCGAAGATTAAAGCAGCAATACCATCAACTCCATCACTGCAATGGCCACAGAGGACCACTAGAGATGCAACACACTGCAAGACCAATGCCATTAAGTAACATATAATGGAGTTATAATAAATTAGAAGAACCCGCCCATGAACCCGTACCATATAACTCTCTCCATTTCTAAAATGTTTTTCAAAATGTAAGATACTGTGTGTTTTATAACTGTGTACGGCAAATAAAAATACCACTAGTGAGCACATCCACACGTGTCAGACAGGTCTGCAACCCTGCCTTGCCCCATTATCTCTGAGCATACAGTGCTTCCACTGCAGCTAGGGATTCTGGGTAATGAGCGCTCACAATGTGTCACTTTTTTGCTTCATTTTAACATGGAATCCTAAAAGCTTATACCTGCCATATTAAACAGCTTAGTCAGCCCAGCCTGGGTTAAAAGAAGTGCATAGCCAATAAACCTACTCATTTACAGCTGTTTCAATCTTTTGGGTCTCATCAGTGCGAGGCTGGTTACAGGCTATGTAAATGTGACCTGGAAGTGGCTACAACCAGACACACAGTAAGTTATGGTGAGTTGTACATTATAATGTTGGCTCAGAACCCTAATCTTGAAACTCTACCACTGTATATACAGTAGCAAAGAAAACATAGATATACAGGGCCATATCATTTACTAAGCAGTGCTTCTTCATAAGACACTTTCCAGAACAGTTTAGTAAATATGTCCTTTAAAATGAATGGGATGTAAGGTATGCTCCAGCGCAGAAGGTGTCATATACTAGCAATTGCTAGTATATATGGCCATTAATGCTTATTTAAGTGAGAAAAGTATGCACAGATGATCCCAAAGCTGTAGTGTTTATGATTTTTTTTTTGCCCCCTTTAAATACTAAGAAACATTTTCAGCAATATTTTTGCAATAAAGATTATGGGGCCTATTCAAATAGCTCACATAAGTGACTTATCAGCAGTTTTGAGCACTTTGAGTGAGTTTACATGTGTAGCTATTCAGAGAGCTCTGATAACATGCCAAACTCGCTTGAAAAGTGCTTCGTCTCGACTGATAGCACTCTCGCAACACCAAACCGTGCATTTTTTGAGAAATAGAGCAATTCAGGAAGCTCCGAGATGCACATTGCAGCTGCAACTCGCAGATTCTGATCTCGCTACCTGAAGGGTGGTGAGATGGGATCCGCGATGTGCATCTGATTCAGAACATTTATTTTTTTTGCATCGGATTGAAGTCGTGGTCTCCGGAGCTGAGCAGCGTTAATATCAGCTCCGGAGACCCCCTTAATACCGCTAAGGTAATGAAAGGGCTAACCACTACCGCTACCCACCCAGTCGGCTTAAACACCAACCATGGGTCAAATAATACCTACATAGCTGCCCGGGAAGGATGTTCAGACCTTCCGGGAGGGATTTACCCCTCCCTTACTTTAGCGGTTACAACCGCTAAGACACTTTAGGAGTTAACCACTTCCGCACCTCCCATGGGCAACTACCTCCTTCACCCGACCCCTCTACCACCAACATGATACAGGAATGGGGAAAAGTGCTATTAACAGTCCATAATAGCGATTTTGCCCATTCAAATAATCATTACAGTGCAATACATTAAATACAGTGCAATACTATAAAAACAAACTTCTATAAAACACAACTCTAGCCATTTCATCCACTGATTGTCACTGTGGTCATTTATGCCCTCAAAGGGTCACTACATTGGCAAGCAATAGCCCCCAACAGCCCTACCCCTCCTTTACCCCCCCCCCCCCCCACACACACCTCCCAACGCATACTTTAATGGACAAAAGGCCTGTCATGGGAGACCAGGACTTTTAACACATTTATATTTGTACCGGGATCCTTCACTAGGTAAATCAAGGTACTGTAGTAAAAACAAAATGCAGTTTATTCAGGAAACCTCACTTACAACACAAAGAATACACAAAATACAGACAAAAACACACTTACTGGGGGTCTGATGGTGAAATCTAGGCTCAAATAAGTGCAGGTTGCCTGCATCAATAGGCTTACCCTGACGGGCTATACACCCAGGCTTCCTGGTCCTCTTTTCGGCTTCAGTTCCAAGCCGAGACCGCTATATTAAATTCTCAGAACTCTGCGGGGAGCATGGGTTTACAGAGGCCCGCGTGCTTCCCGAAGGCACTAAAATTAAGTGCTGGGGGAGCGACAAAGGCCTCTGTAAACTTCACTTACCTTGGCTCAGGCAGCTTCTGAAGACGTGTTGCCATGGCAACACGGCGTCAAATGATGCCGCGGGGTCACGTGATGCCACGACATCACAATGCCAGAGCCAAGGTAAGAAAGGGGGCATGAGGAGGAGGGGGAGATCCGGCAGGAGGGCGCAGTATGGTACTGTAACCCCAGGATGAAGGCCATCCTCATCTTCGGACTCCTGGTCCTCCTCATGTAACAAGCATTTCTGTTTCTATAGCAACCATTTACAAAGTAACTTCCTCTTCTGAGACAGTCTCTGGCACACCCCTTTTGCCCTCCCTAGCAGTGCACCAATTGTATCTAGTGCCTGCCTGGATCTATGATCTTACACACAGAACTTTGCATCTTGGGTACAGTTCTCTTCTGCAGCATGAACAGTGATTTTACAGTACAGAACTCCGGAGCCGAATCTTTGCCGATCTATCACATGAGAATGGATCAATCGGCAAAGTAGCTAATCACTTGTCAGATTGCATTGATGCAAATATTGAAAGGATTTTTTTAATTTTAAACGACAGCTTGAACTGTTGCTTTAAATACCATTTGTGTTGAAAAAAATATAAATACACAATAAAATAAAATATGCTACTGAAGAAAGGTCAGAATGGTAAATAATTTTAATATAAGCATATGTAAACCGGAATTAGAGCAAATATAATGCAATGGGAAATAATGTCTCACAGTGAGGGGTGTGGGGGGAAAGGAAAAGGTGAAGGAGGAGACATTTGACTATTTGCTTATACACTCTGTTGTTATTTTTGGACTCCTACTGCTGTCACATGAGTTCTCCCCAGCATTTCCTATTTTTTGCTAGTGGGTTGCTTGTACATGAGCATTCTTTTGCATATACTATTGTTTGCAACTGGGACTGCATATTCAGTTGCTATTTTGGTCTTGTGTTGCTTGTACATGAGCATTCTTTTGCATATACTATTGAGTGTCATTTATTTTCTGTGGGGTTTGACAGGCTATTTAAATGGGGAAGTAAGGCTTAGGGAAGTACCTCTGGGACCCTTGGGGACCAGAGTGTCACGCCTGTATGCCCGCAGACCAGGCCAGTCCCCAGTACTGAGGTGGGAAGGGTATTACCACGCACCCACAGCAGTGAGGGCGTGCCCGGAGTGTGGTATGGCATTGCCGGGCCTGTAGAGAGATGGTTAGTAATACTTGCAACGCCTTTGGAGTTCAGAGTAAGAGTAGTGGTGTCCGTGCACCAGAGTCCAGGGATACAGAGATCAGAATCGTAATGTTCGTAAGCCAAAGTCCAGGGAACACAGAAGTCAGCAAATTCGAGTCCGTTAGCAGGGTTCAAGGGCAATAACGAGCAGAGTAATCCAGTACGAGCAGAGGTCAAGCCAGGGAAATCCAGGGGTAAGCAGGAGCAGGAACAAAGCTGGAAAACAGAGGAGAGCCAAGCATAGGACTGCACACACAGAGGTAACAAAGAACTATGCAGAGCAATGAAAGAAAGGACAGACAGGGGTTATAAAGGAGGGAACACCAATAGGAGAGAGAGGAGGAGCAGAGGGTGAAGTGGGAGACAGCAGGGATAGGTGAGGAGGAGAAGAGGAGGAGACAGGTGAGCCAGTGAGGGAGATAGCCTGAAGCACATGAGAGGAGGAGCCAGGGGTCAGAGACAGCCTACAAGAGGAGTGTGTGCGCGCGCCCTCTGTAAGGTTAGAGTGCGTGCGCACAGGCTGTGTCATGAGGCGCGCGGAGCGCCGTGCCACGGGAGCACCCGCCGAGGAAGGAGGGCAAACAGAGGGAGAAGCCACCGGAGGTAAGGAGAGTGGAGCAGGGACCGAGGGAAACTGTGAGCAGGGACCACCGCAGCAGGAAACGGGAGACCGAGTGGGTGCGCGTGACTTGCGGGGAGCACGCGCTGATGCCGGGATGACTTCAGAGGCTGCCGCAGAGGAAGGGAGAATAGCAGGGAAAGGCAGGGAAGGATCAGAAGATGTTGGCCAGCGCGGGGCATCAGGGACACATGGAGAGGAAGGAATCCCCTGAACCGTCACACAGATGGAATGGGCCAGAAGAAGAGGTAATCCCTCGAAACGTTGCCCCCCTAGCATACTTTCTTTTCTCCCATTTTTTGTGTGTATTTTCCTAAAGTTTCATGTTTTTTCCCCTTTTCCTTTTTCCCCCACACCCCTCACTGTGAGACATTATTTCCCATTGCATTATATTTGCTCTAATTCCGGTTTACATATTCTAATATTAAAATTATTTACCATTCTGACCTTTTTTCAGTAGATTATTTAGCTGTTAGACAGTGAGTGCCGGTACTTTGATAGCTGTGTTATTATTAGTAGAGGGGAAGAAGGGTCTCCTATGTTCCGTGCACCCTGCACCGTACTTTTTTGCTGTCATCAGTGTGCTTTCTATCATCTTTAGATATAAAAATAAAATATGCGTTTCAACCAGGATCCATAGTGACACGTATGCGCAGTACACTACTACGGATGGTGTGATTATTAATATTGAATATTGTTTCTTTCTTTACAGGTCAAGACCAAGACGTCCAGGAAGAGCCAGCCAGTTCGAAGAAAAAAAATACATGAATATTGTAAATTTGGAAGAGGAGACGACTTTGTATTTGCATTATTTATTTGTACTTACAGTATTAGCGTTTGGAAATAAAACATTTCATTCTTTAAAAATACTCTATTTTTTGGTGTGCAAGTTCAAGTTTTTACTCTTTAGATTTCAATTAAATACATGTACAGTAAATACAGAACTGTACATCTATGTGATATCAAATCGTGCACACATGAACGGGAATAAGTGCAAGGTCGCATAGCAATTAGATTTTTCAGACTGGATACTAGCAAGGTGACCCCCACAACAGCTAACAGTGTAAATAGGTGCTCCCTAGGTAGGTACATAAACATGAGAACAAGTAGAAAAATGTAACTTAGTATGGGCACTCTATCATCACCTGGATGGTTAATGAAAAAAGTTAAAAACTGAAACTTTATTAATAAAGGTAGTTAAAAGGATGATTAAATACAGAAAGTTGATCCTCCTATGTAGACACTATGGTAAGTGTTCAGGATCCAGCATGCATGATAGGTTAATTTAGATTCTATTACCTGCAAGGTCATGGGTATTGATCTCCATGAGCGAGCTCTGTGGAATTTATTGTCCACTATCCTTTTAACTCGTGTACGCGCGTGAACCGAGCCAGTGGATGGTGCAGGTGTGCGTGCAGGAGGGCATGGGCGCGCCCGGCGCTGAGCAGAGGAATCGCCGAGGGGAGTGATCCCTCGACGGCGGCAGGGGTGGGGAGCCGTGGAGGCCGGTAAAGCAGGATTGTTTTGTGTGTCCAGGAGCACCCTGCAGGGAGGGTGTGCTCTGTGTGGGGAGCGTGGAGAACGCCGATTCCTGACAGTACCTCCCTCTTCAGGAACGGCCTCAGGACGGTCCAAGAACGGTTTCTCTGGAAACTTTTTCCTGAAGGACTTAAGAAGGGCCGGGGCATGAATGTCCTTTGAAGATACCAAGGATCTCTCTTCAGGGCCAAAGCCCTTCCACTGCACCAAGAACTGGAGCTGACCCCTGGATAGGCGAGAATCCAAAAGAGAGTGAACTTCGTATTCCTCGTTATTTTGTACAGTAATGGGATCCGGTTTACGAGTCTGATCCGGAAAGAAGTGACTGGAGATGAATGGTTTTAAGAGGGACACATGAAAGACATTGGGAATCTTCATACTGGGTGGTAGTTGGAGCCGGTATGCCACGGGATTGATTTGTTTTAAGTGGAATGAAATGGGACATCTTCGAGAACCTGTCCACGACAACCAAGATAGTGTTCATTCCTCTGGACCTGGGCAACTCCACGATGAAGTCCATCGAAATGTGGGACCAGGGGCGGTTGGGAACTGGAAGGGGTAACAGAAAACCCTGAGGCTTTTGACGGAGAGTCTTGCTTTGAGCGCACGTGGGGCAGGCGCGGGTAAACTCCAGAATATCTTGAGACATCCTTGGCCACCAGAAATTCTGACGAATGAGATCAGTAGTCTTCTTAAAACCTGGATGACCTGCAGATTTTGAGGAGTGACCCCAAGACAGGACCTCTGGAACAAATTTGGAAGGTACAAAGAGTTTGTTGTCGGGAACGACCAAGTCCTTTAGAATGCGTCTCTGGAAGTGCAAAATCTTGTCAAGATTCTTGAAAGAAGACGTGGCGAGAATCCTCTCAAGCGGAAGGATAGTCTCCAAAGATTCCTCTGGCCTCTCTTCAGAAGAATGTATTCGGGAGAGTGCGTCTGCCTTTACGTTCTTGGTCCCGGGGATATAGGAAAGGTGAAAATCGAGAGAAAAAAAGAGCCCAACGAGCCTGTCGCGGACCAAGGCGTTGAGCGTTCTCTATGTAAAGAAGGTTCTTGTGGTCCGTGAGAATAGTAAACGGCTCTTTCGACCCCTCCAGCAGGTGTCTCCACTCTTGAAGAGCCATCTTCACGGCCAGAAGTTCCGTTACCAACGTCATAGTTCCTCTCGGCAGACGAGAATTTCTTGGAAAAATATGCACAGGGATGTAACTTATCTTGGGGCGTGGGTCTCTGAGAGAGAACGGCACCAGCGCCGCAATCAGAAGCGTCGACCTCCAAGACGAAGCAAAGTTCAATGTTGGGATGACGGAGAATAGGTGCGGATATAAAGGCTTCCTTGAGTGTCTCGAAGGCGGAGATGGCCTCGGATGACCATGCAGAAGGATCAGCTCCTTTTTTGGTGAGCGCAGTAAGGGGTGCCACAATGGTAGAAAAACTCCATATAAACTTACGATAATAATTAGCAAACCCTAAAAAACGTTGTATGGCCTTGAGAGAGTTGGGTCTTGGCCATTCAGTGACTGCTTGAAGTTTACCGGAGTCCATCATAAACCTCTCATCGGAAATGATGTACCCCAGGAACGGAGTAGAGGTCTGATGAAAGGTGCACTTCTCCAGTTTGGCGTACAAATGGTGTTCACGGAGACGGGAAAGGACGTAGGAGGTGTGTCGTATATGGTCCTGGAGATCTTTGGAAAAAATCAGGATATCATCCAAGTATACAATAACAAAAATATTGAGTACCTTACGAAAGACGTCGTTGATGAAATCCTGGAAGACAGCGGGAGCATTACATAAGCCGAAAGGCATTACAAGATACTCGTAGTGTCCGCTACGCGTGTTGAAGGCCGTCTTGCATTCATCCCCCTTCCTGACGCGCACCAGGTTATAGGCACCACGTAGATCCAACTTGGAAAAAATCTTGGCCCCCTGTAATTTATCGAACAGTTCGGTAATAAGGGGAAGGGGGTAACGATTTTTAATAGTTATGTGGTTTAAACCCCTGTAGTCGATGCAAGGCCTCAACGACCCGTCCTTTTTCTTGACGAAGAAAAACCCAGCCCCTGCTGGGGAATTCGAGTGACGAATAAAGCCTTTCTTGAGATTCTCCTGGATATATTCATCCATAGCGTGAGATTCTGGTAATGACAAGGGGTAGGTCTTGGACTTGGGTAGGGAGTAACCAGGAACTAGATCGATCGGACAATCGTAAGTCCTGTGTGGCAGCAAGAGGTCTGACTGTACCTTATTGAAAACGTCCCGGAATTGATGGTAAACGGAAGGTAGAATAACTTCCGGGACAGAGGTATTGGCCAGCAGTTGATGAGTCTCGTCTGACCTCGGCCTCCAGGAAATGGGAGCAGAGGAAGTCCAGTCAATGAGAGGATTGTTAAGCTGTAGCCAAGGAAGACCAAGGGTGATGGGTATCCCAGGAGCGTGAATGGCATCGAGAACTAAGATCAACTTGTGCAGATGTGAGGACAGAAGCAAGGGAGCCGTCTCTAAGGAGATGTGGGCCTGGGTAAGAGGACGTCCATCGATACCGACGAGTGCGATGGGAACCTTCTTTCTCACGAGTGGTATGCGGTTTAACCTGGCGAATTCAAGATCCACGAAGTTTCCTCCAGCTCCTGAGTCAATGAAAGCGGCGGTAGAAGTCTTGAACTTATCGCCTGAAAGGGAGACCGGAAATGTAAGTTTCTTAGGGAGTTCACCTTTAGAAAGGGGACGTGGAGACATTACACCCAGAGAGAGCCCCTCTGTACTTACTGGGTGTTCCCGTTTCCCGGACGCAGTGGACACTCCCAAACCATGTTCCATGGATCCGCAGTAGAAACACAATCCCCCGGCGTGGCGGAACTGCCGTATCGGTGTGCGGATGCGTTGTACCCCCAATTGCATTGGCTCTGGCAACTCCAGTGCAGGATGAAGAGGTATGGTAGCACTTGGGGAAGCAGGAGTGTTGCTGGGAGTACTGGAGAACGGAACTTGAAAGTTATGGAAGCGAGTGCGCTGACGCTCTGAGCGGTGTACCTGGATACGTTGATCCACTCGGACAGCCAAATCAATGCGGACCTCCAATTGATCAGGCCTGGATTGGCAAGAGAGTTCATCCTTGATGGGATCTGCCAGGCCTTGCCAGAATACGGAGACGAGAGCCTCTTGTCCCCAGTTAGTCTCGGCTGCTAGAGTCCGGAATTCCACAGCATACTGTGTCACCATTCGCCGTCCCTGAGTGATCTGGAGGAGAGAAACAGATGCCATCTCTCGACGAGCGGGAGAATCGAATACTCGTTGAAATTCGGCTTTAAATGACGGGTAATCTTGGGTAAGTTCAGAACGTCGCTCCCAAACCGGGGAAGCCCAAGCCAGGGCGCTACCAGTGAGGAGGTTATAAATGTAGGCTACCTTCTTGCGATCAGTATTGTAGAGATGGGGGGCCATTTCAAACTGTACCTCATACTGGTTTATGAAACCCCTACAATCTTGCGGTTCACCTGCATAAGGCTTGGGGGGAGGAAACCTTACATCTGAGCTGTTAACTGCGCTTGCGGAGTGGGGGCTTACATCTGGCGGGGTCGCGGTCGGTACCCTGTCTGAGAGTACTGCGACCTGGCATGTAAGTGCCACAATTTGATCCACCATGGCCTGGTTTTGCTGAAGCAGATTGGAGAGAAACTGTTGAAGTTCGGTCTGGTCTGCGTCTTGTGGGCTCGACATAATGTTACGCCGGTGCTGCCCGCAGACAAGACCCGTCCCCTGAGCTGAAGGGGGAAGTGGTAATACACGCACCCACAGCAAAAGGAGCGTGTCTGGAGTGTGATATGAAGCGTTGCCAGGCCAGGTGTAGTAAGGTAGACAATACTTGCCGGTACCGGTTGTAGAGATAGAGTGAAGGATGCCTTGCCGAAGTCAGGGAGTGGAGAGTGGAGATAGGTCGTAGTCCAAGCCGTGTTCAAGGGGTTACCAGAGTGTGTGTTGTCCAAGGAGTGCCGAGATCGAGAGCCAGAGGGGGTAGTCGTACGAGCTGCGTCAGAACCTGTGAAAACACTGAGAGAATCCAGAAGTACTTCCATACAAAGACTATGTCGAGCAAAGACTGAGAGCAGAGAGGAGCTAGATAAAGCAGGAAGGTCCAATTAGGAACGGAGGCAGGACAGGAAGAGACAGGGAGACACTGCAGATTGGTGCAGGCATAACAGGCCAGGTGAGTCTTGTTGGTAACTTGAGTATGCCCGTGCAGTGTGCGGAGGCGGAGGCGGAGGCGGAGCCTGAGGTCCGGGGGATGGGAATAAGAGTGTGCAGACTGAGCGTGCTCCGTAACTCGTGTAAGCGCGTGAACCGAGCCAGTAGATGGTGTAGGTGTGCGTGCAGGTGGGCGTGGGCGCGCCCGGCGCTGAGCAGAGGAATCGCCGAGGGGAGTGATCCCACGACGGCGGCAGGGGTGGGGAGCCGTGGAGGCCGGTAAGGCAGGATTGTTTTGTGTGTCCAGGGGCACCCTGCGGGGAGGGAGTGCTCTATGTGGGGAGCGTGGAGAATGCCGATTTCTGACAGATATGTAGCGCATAGGTGGAAGCCTACTATCTCTTAGTACTCGGTGCAAGGTATCACACGATAGAAAATGAGACCTGTGCTAAGCATGTGTAGATGAAATGGTAGTGGCTGTACAAAGTAACGATGTGCAATGTAGTTTCTATCTTCTGAATACACTGGGGATTTTAACATCAAGTAACATGCAGGCTAGCGATAGGACTGCCAGGTGATACTGATAGCAACCCTGGAGGTGTGATCACGTTCTCTAGTTGCCGTTGGGTGGAAAGTGCAGGCTGTAAAGCCCCCAAGCAAGCGGCTAGTGAAAAAGGGATACAGAGTCCACTGGGTGCTGGGCAGGTAGGCGAGCGGATATAATGTGTGTCGATCGCATTCCTTCAGAGCCGGAGTGCCGCCGGGTGAACGAATGGGTTAATAAGTATGCAGCCTGTAGTGCCCTGAAGTAACCTGCTGGAGCACTACTATGTCCGACCGCAGAGTGATCCAAAGTGATAGGACCAGTGTGGACAAGCCATCATCCTAAGCCACTTGTACGTGGCATACCGGTTGGCCAATTTCTTCGACTAAAACATAATTGCTGTAACAACCAAGAATTTGAAAAGCATACTACAGTAGGTTACATTTTTCTGCTTGTTCTCTAGATTTTTAAGACACAATAACTTGCGATTGCCAACTTGAGTTTCTGGACAGTATTGCAGACAACGCTAAATTTCCTTTTCCTGCCCACTTTCAAATTATGGGCAAACCACGGAGAAAATTACTACTCACCGTGGTGCAGGACAGGAGGACATACGGGAAAAAATACAAATGTGCGACCAAAACCAGGATTTCATCTGTATATACAAATATATTCGGGACAGTACAAGGAGCTTTCAAAAGAACTATTGATCCCAAGGGCAATACAAAGGACACCGGGTCATCCCTTAAGGTTGGAGGAAAGGAGATTTCACAGCAACAAAGGAAAGGGTTCTTTACAGTAAGGGCAGTTCAAATGTGGAATTCATTACCCATGGAGACTGACAGATACAATAGATTTTTGATAAAAAACAAAACAAAAAAGGTTGGACATCTTTTTAGAAAGGAAATTTTACTGGGATATACTAAATAAGTAAATATTGAAAGGATGTTGATCCAGGGAGTAATCTGATTGCCAATTCTTGGAGTCAGGGAGGAATTTATTTTTACCCTTATGAGATATCATTAGAAGATATTTCACTCTGGGTTTTTTTTGTTTGTCTTCCTCTGGATCAATATATTGTAAGCACCGATGTATGATAAAGTATCTGTCGTCTAAATTTAGCATCCCTGACGAAGAAACCCACCTATTGGAGTTTCGAAACGCGTAGGAGGTTTTTTGGCATCGCAGGGACACCGTAGCTGTGATCATCCAAGTGGTGACGTCAGAGGAGGAGTCGATCGACCAAACTCTGGTAGCAAGTAGGACTCCGAGCAAAGAAGGGGATCCTCCTCCGTTGACTGGCGAAATTCACCCCACGGCAAGCGGCTTACCTGTTGACAAGACCCTTAAACAAATGCGCATGTCCTAGTCACTTTTGGTGAGTAGGTTTTCAATTTTACCAAAGGCGGAGCAAGTTTCCAGATCTACTGTCTAGTGCAGAGGCACAGAAAGTTTTTTATTGCAATCATTGTGTTTTATAAATTCTTTTTTATTGTGTATTAAATGCTCTCTTTAATTATTATTATCATTGTTGTACCTGGGTAATACACTATTGCAGTGCTGTCTGCATGTTTTGTCTTTTCTCTTGAGGTTATCAATCGGAAGAACTTTGTCCACAATCCAATCCCTATCCTTGCCTCAGCGCCACAGGAGGTGTTTTTCTTCTAAATTTAGCATAGGTTGAACTTGATGGACACATATCTTTTTTTTAACCTCATCATTATGTAACTCTGTATCTATGTAACTATGTAACTACTATGTAATTATATATGAATTCATGATAACACAAACGTCATACCGGTCGTTAGGAACATGCCAAACCGATCGCTATAGCTGTCACGGGAGACCAGAACGTTTAACACCTTAATTACCTGGATCCTTTGAGTGAGCAAAGCGAAAGATAAACAGCTTGATTTACAAAATACTACGAATGAACACTTACTGGAACGGGGCAAAACAAAATATTCCCGGAATGACATTCCCAGAAACAAAGTCTCTTGGCACCAATTCCCATGAGCAGGGTTGGTGCGCAAACAGTGCCGCAAAATAGTCTTTAGCTAGTGGCGCCACTTTTTCTCCGCCGAAGGTACTCCGTTCATTGTTTCACCGTAGGATTGGTTCTGGATTCCCTAGTTCTTACAAACTATCGACTTAGGTTATGATGGGATAAAGTTTTGAATCCAGCTCAGATTAATCTAACTCCCGATCGGCTTCACAGACTTTTAAAAGCACCAAAGTCCTATCTGTACACTCTGCAGCGAATCGTGACGTGGGAACTAAACTTCCCACCTATGGCAAGGTTGCCAGTACTTCATGGAACCGGGCAAAGGGGCTTCAAGGTATGCCATGGGCATGCGCAGACTTCACACCTGACCCGCTTAGCATACCTAAAAAAGCCCACTTCCCCGGCGACATCTTGTCTCCCCTTCCCTGGACATCTGTTAGGGGAAAGCTGTTTACATCTCCCCCTCCCCACTTTAACATGTCAAGTCTTTTGTTAACTCGAACCTGGTCAGACATTCTGGGACCATCCCCGCAGGATGCCTGTAAAAGATGTGTGCAGAGGTACGCAATGGAGACCATTTAAAGTGAAACTAAAATTAGGCTTTATTGCGCCTGTCCCTTTTACACAGGAAGACATATGAAAATAAGCTAAACAAAAACCTATCTCCACTTTGGAGACTATCTACACATGTAGCCCAGCACTCTCTAACTGGGTGGCTAGCTAAACTATTTACCAGCCCAAATATATTTTTATATACGAATATATATATATATATATATATATACGAATAAGTCCCTGTTACAGTGCCTTAGAAGTCTGGGGCTAAATTATGCATGACTCACTTGCAGGGATGTCCTGCTATATACCTTTTGATCCTGGTACTTGTGAATCAAGCATTTCTGCTGCTCCGCCCGCCTGAAGGAAAACTCCCTTGCTCTTATAATATTAACACACTTAAAAGAGGGGACTTTCATTGATGACTTTCCATAAAGGTTTATAATGTAGAAAATAGCTGAAGCGCTCAAATGCAGGTATATTGAACAAAAATAAGCCAAACCACTAAACCAGGGTACTAATAATTGACATAGTACTTAATGTGTAATAGTATGGGTACTATCCTCCTGAAGACAGGTGGTAGATGGTACAAGCCCACTCACCCTCAGTCTCATCGGCAGGTTCCCCTGATATCCGTCACAATATAGTTTTCTATAAAAGGTTTGTGGACGACGTAATTATTATTTGGAGAGGGGATGTCACTACACTTCACGCTTTTGTTTCTTATCTTAATGACAATATTTACAACTTAAAATTTACATTAAATTTTCATTTTCATCACATTGAATTTCTGGATCTACAATTATTTGTGGATATAAACAAAAAAATCCAAACAGATGTTTATAGGAAGTTAAACGCTAGAAATACATTTCTTAGGGCGGACAGCTGCCATTCATCTCATATTATAAAAGCCATACCTAGGGGACAGTTCCTCAGACTGAGAAGGAATTGTTCCACATTCAGTGGTTTCCTTTCTCAGTCTGAGGAACTGACAAAGAGGTTTTTGGAAAGGGGATACCCTAAATCCCATATAGCAATTGCTTTTAATAATGCAGTACAAACAGAGAGGGCATCATTTTTGCCCGCACTTTCAATTGGGGATTCTCGCCTTGTTAATAATAATGAGACAATTGTTATCAAACAGGACACACATGGATTGATAAAATCAAAAAATAAATGTCCTCTTTTTATTTCACAATTTAATAAACAAAGTGGAAAGATTAACTCCATAATTTCAAAACATTGGCATATCTTATCCATGGACCCTGTACTTAAAAAATACTTTAAAAATATGTTGAATCTGGTCCTACTTTTGTATATCGTAGAGCGAGAACAATTGGATCTTATGTCTCACCAAGTGAACTTAAAACTTCTGGGTCTATAAAACCTTTTATCACTAGGGGTTCCTTTAAATGTGGCTCCTGTAGTGTATGCAAACACATGAAGCCGGCTAAAAGTTTTCTACAGTATGCCTTGCCACTGCCACATGGTGTGAATAAATGAAAGAATAAGGAATATAAGATCAATAGTTTTATAAATTGTAAAAGTCAATTTGTTGTTTATCTCATAACATGTGGTTGTGGCAAGAGGTACGTGGGGAGGACGACTAGGGCCCTTAAGGTCAGGATGTTAGAGCACTTGAGGCTCATAAGATTGAAAGATACCTATCATCCTGTTTCTAAACATTTCACGGAATGTGGTCAGGGAGGAACAAGTAATTTTTCCTTCTTGGGGATTGAATCAGTTAATTTTAAATCTAGAGGAGGTGATCATGTCAACCTTCTGGACCGTAGGGAGGCGTATTGGATCTTTATTCTCCAAACACGCTTCCCTATGGGTCTGAATATTGACTGGCAGTTAACCCATTTCTTGTAATGTTTTACAATTGGTCAACTATTGGCTGTACCTTAGGTCATTGCGATCAACTGACAATATTTCAGACAATAAGGTTTGATCAAGAATAGCCCTTGAAACTTAAGCTTTATTAAGAAAATGTTACAAATAAATCTTATAAAGTTCAATATTAAATCGGTTCTTTGATGTATTGTGTTGATAATATCTATACAATGTGTTTTATTTATGATATTGTTGTATTTCCCTGGTTCCTAGGATTTAGGTTTACAATCTGTGTTATGCAGTATGTATGTTTTAATATGTTTTTAAGTTATTTTTTGTACATATTTAATCATCAAATTATTTTCATATGTTTTCTATATTCTTACTTTCCTTATGTGTAGTTTAAGTTGTAATTTAACAGGTCCTTTGATTAATTTTTCTTATGCTTTCCTTTTTGTCATTATTAGTATTCCTTAGCAATTGTTATCTTAGCTGTCTATAGCTTTATTCCATCGTAATGCGCATGCCCAGTGAGCAGCAATACACTTATGTCTTGTAGGGATGTTTAGTTTTGTCTAAGCAGTGTTTTCCTATACTTGCCCTTATCCAAAATGGCCACACTGTCTGTGGGACTTCCTTTTGCCCTTAGATCGGCACTGAGTCGCTCTGCGCATGCGCGATGACGCGCGCAGCATCATGACGTCATCAGGTTCCGATTTTTGGCGCGAAACGGCCCACAGGTAAGAGGGTATATAATGGATGTTATCACATTGTGTTTTATCCTTGAAAAAGAACGCTGTGACGTTCGAAACGCGTTGGATGGGTCTTTTGTCACATTAAAGTGCCCTTTTAATTATTTTTAGTTTTGGGTCCTTCCTGCTCCGTTTGTGCTGGTGCGCTTTTGGTCTCCCTTTTCCCTGTATTGCATTAAAGTTTATAGAATGTAAACTATAATTGTTTTAATGATTTAACCCCAGTCGCACGCACAGCAAAATTCACAGCGCTTGGATGTTCCCAGCCAAAGTTAGCTTACCGCTTATGGACTATGCGTGATGCTACTGGTATTTTAAACCTTTTTTCCTTTCTGCTGTCTGCGGGGAAACACTTATACAATGTTCATAATTTATACATTAATTGTTACAATACTTATACAGTTTCATTCATGGTAGTGATGTGGTCCCCTTATACCTAGAGGGACACACACAGACACAATTTCAACACATTTACAGGGTTTCAGCCATTACTGGGCTGCAGAGCTGACACTCTACATTTCCCAATATGACTCAGGGGCACCCAGCCGGGCATAGTACCTGTATTTACTGGCCTGGGTACCCCCTCACTGTCACAATAGCAGTGATGTTATCGAAGCTACCTGAATAGGCCCCTATGGCTGCAATATTTCTCAGTGGTCAGTAAATACAAAAAGGGGGTCTGAATTATAAATAAAATTGCATTGAATATAAGGAACTTCACTCGTGACAAATCTGTCTGTTCCAGGACGCATATGGTAGAACGATAACAAAAGAACAGGTGTATTAATGTTGACACAGCGCAAAGTAGGACTGTAATTGAGCATTCCTCACCTTCTCTCTGATTTACATGAGCAGCTCAAACACCTGTCACTTTGGATGACCCTATTAACACAACGATACTATTCTTCAATAAAAAACACACCTTCACTTCCAGCTGCCATGAATAAAACAGGCACTGCCAGACAAGGGGATTTCTAAGGCATCTTGCATTAGCTGATCTCTGATAACCAGAGAGGGTACAGTATTCTTTACATCATGCATGTCAAACTCCAGTCCTCGAGGGCCGCAAACAGGCCAGGTTTTCATTATATCCCTACTTCAGCACAGCTGGCTCAATTAGTGGCTCAGTCATACAGGGCCACTAATTGAGCCAGCTGTGCTGAAGTAGGGATTAACTGAAAACCTCGCCTGTTTGCGGCCCTCGAGGACTGGAGTTTGACATGCATGCTTTACATCATAACGGCTTAGCCTATTTGCTGGTAAAAAAAAGGTGCCTGCATTGCTTTTGCAGATGGGGTTATGTAGATTCATTTTAGGTTTTTGTCTTTTCAAGGGGACCACCATTAGGGTTTGTCATAGAAGAAATGACAGTGTGCATTGCTTACCAAACCTAATAGTTGTACACTCATTTCATTTATGAAGAGCACCAAAAGGTATCACATCCTACTGTAAAACAAATCTAAATTTCTCCAGAACTAATAGGTCTACTGGAGCTTTGAGCTAAAAGTGGAATTAGCACTCAAGTCAGATAAAAATGCAGTCCATTCAAGGACCAAATAAGCCACTGGACCTACTGCACATCCAGGCTATCTGATCATTCACAGGCTACCACATGACCGCAACCAGGTCCACAGATGGATGAAACAATCATTATGATTGTGCTTGCCACTCTGTTGGAGCAGTCACACCACAAAATGTGCAAGTGCCTATAATCCCCTAAAAACAGAGTGTCCCATGTACCTGAACCATGCTACTCATGGATACCGGAACCCCTTGTTTCTTGGATATTTCATTTTAAATTCCCATAGAATAATTTTTGCCCATGAGAAAGAAATGGTCACTGGGTTCAGCTTTACCCTTGTGGTCAATAGAAAGCTGTAACATCATTGTGAGATGACATGGCAGCTTCCGATTGGGTGGCCCCACAATTAACTTTGCTTTTTCTTGTTAGTACTGGCAAAAGATACAAAATATATTATCTGAGCCATTAGGGTGTCTCTTGAGCAGGGATTTTCAACCGGGTTTCACAAGTACCCCTCAAGGGTTCCGCAACCGACAGAGGGAATGCTGGACAACTCCCTATGCAGCAGCAGCCTGGCAGTCACTGCAATCCTCTCCCGCCGGTTGGTGCCACAAAGTGATTCTGTACCATTGCTGACTGCAGGACAGGATATGGACCCGCAGGGCAGAGGTAGGGAGTAGGTACACCGACCTTGGCCGGGGATCCGGAGCCTGTGATGCAGGGGAAGACAGGACCGGTTTCGGGGAAGATGCATGCACATGCAAGGGGAAGACTCAGGACTCAGGAACAGACTCAGGAGGAACTAGAACAAGGCAGAGGGTAATACGGTCCAGGCAGGGGTCATGAAAACCAGGGTCAAAGGCAGAGCAAGGCATAGAGTACTGGACTACTTCGCACGAGCCAGGTCAGGTAGCAACTTCCTTCTATTTAAAGGCCAGTCGCAGCTGCTGGCAATGAGAGACATGGTGAAGCTTACTTCCTATCAGTGGGGTAAGGGCAGGATTTGCCAGGAAGTAAGATGGCCACGATTGCTTCAGTGGGGATGAAGTCACATCCTGTCGGCAACTGAGGGCAGGATTTGCCAGAGAGGAAGATGGTAGCGATTTCTTCTGTGAGCATGATGTCACTTCATGGCAGCGGCCATCTTAGGTATCAAACAGATCCCTTATAGATTCTAACTTTTGTCCAACCCAAGGAGGGAGCTGCAGAGTTCCTTGACTGGTGCAGGACCGGAGACCTGCTCATCCCAAGATATGGGGGGGGGGTGAGGGTGTGAATGAGAGACAGGGGAAGAGAGTGTGAGAGGTTGAAGAGTGAGTGGGAAGAGAAAGAGGGGAGACTGTAGCAGGGAAGAGAGGTGGAAACTATAGGGGGAAAGCAGGAGGGGGAAGTGTAAGTGGAATGAGGGGGGCAGAGTGTAAGTGCGGAAGGGAGGGCAGAAGAGAGAGGGCGGAAGATAGAGGAAGGGGGGGGGAGAGTTTGGATTCCCCAGAATTTCACAATATAATTTCAGGGTTCCTTAAACAAAAAAAAGGTTTTTCATATAGTTAAATTGGGCCACTAATCTTTTTAAGGCACTTTGACCACTTGTAGAACAAATGCTGGTTTGAGGAGAGAGAACTGACCATTTAAATGTAACCCTTCTACATTTAGTTCTCAGACATAGAACTATCACTGAGGCCTGAATCCCTTGTCACTTACTGGGCCACACGTGGCCTACGGTTAGACGGGAGGAATAATTCACAGTATGCGTAATTCACTTAGTTTACAATACACTTATTAAGCACAGACACCTTGTGATCCTAACCAGAAGATACTGTACAAATATACAACACAATCCCCAAATAGCACATCATGGTGTGAGTCTGTGTCAGTGGTGTAGTAGCCACCCAATCCTGGGTATGTTGGCCTAAAAGGGTGCAGGCACACCATGGGAGCTCTTGTTGTACTGAACCTGTTGCAGGCCTGTTCTTCAAAAAGGTGCTTCGGTACCACTGTGTCTTTATAGTTGTTCAGGATCCCCTCCAGCGTGATCTCCTTTCTACTCTGGAACTGTAGGTCTCAGCTCTTGTCACCACGTGCACATGTGCACTGTCTCTGCAGACCTCGAATGAACCTGCTGTGCTCATGTCCATGCAGATCTGATCTAACATGGCTGTCTTTCCTTTTCCTAAAGGCTCCTCTCTCACATAGTCTCTCCTCTTCCACAGCCATTATTATTGTCTGGTCTCTCATGTCAATCACAATCACTTTGGAGAGTAGCCTGCCAGAGGGCAGTGTGACAGTGTGTGAGCTCACACACACAGGGGGTTACATATAGTATAAACAACTAATCTAATTTAACTCTATGTGAGACCAAAAAGTATAAACACACTGCACTGTTAAACAAAATATCAATGTAGCATTAAAGACATTGCAAATGAAATAAAATGTGTTGTTCACAGCACCCAATCACATCAACCAAAATATTTTCCTCACTGTTCTAGGTAATATGGTAATACACTGTGGCGATATATAAACTAACCAATTGCTCTAGTAGTAAATGTTAACACTGGGCACTATATAGCAAACTACATAATAACATATGCACACTAACAACTCTTTGGAATCATTCTTAGGACATACTGTACAGTATCACAGCCTGAAATGATTTCTATTTGTAATGAGAAAGTACTGTAATAAACCCCCTGCCTGCCATGGGATACGCTTTACACATCCTGCTGCTACAGTACACACATCACAGTGCCTTCCTGTATCATGTAAACTCTGTCAGGTACAATGTCTCTACTATCACCATATCTCTGTCTCTGTGTCCCTCAATGACACCTCTTTCCATCTCTCTGTCACGCTCTCACAAGCTTTATTTCTCACTCGCTTAGAAATGTTACTCTGTCCTTCTATTTTTCTGTCTCTTGGTCACACTAGGGCTGCGGCCAGGGTGGCGCTGAGCGTGCAGGTGGTCATGCGCGGCGGCGCAAGCAGCAAATTCAAATTTGCTTGCTTAGCAAGCAGCTAAGCACCGTGCATGCTCAGGCGCTTGCTCACCCTGGCCACACACATTTCCACAATGTGTTTCATCTCGGTCAGCGTGAGCGCGCCCACCCGCTCAGCGCCACCCTGGCTGAGGCCTAAGGCCTCGTCCAGGGTGATGCTGAGCAGGCGCGCTGGCCGCAATGAAACCCATTGTTGCAATGTGTGTGGCCAGTGTGAGCGAGCGCCTGCACATTGATTTGGCTGCTCGCTGGCGTGTCACGTCAGCGGTTGACCCAATGAGGGCGGACCAGCTCCGTGACATGGCCACACCCCCCAAACGCCCCCCCCCCCCAATGGGCGCAACTAGCGAGCCGCAAATCGTCCGGCCCAGCAGAGCGTGTGACGTCACCACGCACGAGCGCCAGCGCGCTCGCTCCCTGCCTGGCCGCAGCCTAAATCTGTCACCCATTCTGTCACATTCTTCATCCTTCAGCTCTTCCTGTCTCTTTGCCCAACTCACTCACTCTTTCTTTCCATCTTTTTGCCCAACTCACTAACTCATCCTGACTGGTTTGTTACCTTCCCCACGCCACTTTCTTTTTGTTCCCACCACTCTCCTGTCACATATCTGATTTGAAAGAGCTCCTTGGGGCGGTGCCGCACCCATACCACACTTACAGATGTATGTGCAAATCTGATCATGTCATCAATACATGTTTTGTCCTTGTACCAGAAATCATGTTACTGATTACCAACAGGATCCTCTGTTTAGCAGAAACCAGTTGCTTTTAAATATATGCTTATTTAATTTGTTCTATAAATATATCTACATGTGGTGAAACCCACTGAACAGCATTAGGTGCACTGTGCAATGGCACAGAGAATCTCGTCACACATCTAGACATCCTCGCTTAATCAGAATATAATTTAAGAGAGCCCTGACACACAGACATGCACATATTTGCCAGACCCTCTGTGCTGATTTTATGTGGATGAAGATAATTGCCAGGAGTAAAAGCAGCAGGTTTTTAAATTTAATTTAATAGATCTTTTCTGTCCCTTTCCAATGCTATTATTATTTATCAAATCTGATGCTCCGTTCAGATTTAAGCATTTGAAATATTAAGTGTTCTGGAAGTTAAAATGGAGTTCTCTCTAGGGCCTACTGCTGTGTAAAGGTTACCGTGGTAACCTCAGAAGCTACAGATTAAGAATATCCTCATCTTTAACATACATAAAAGGAGGACATGAAACGAACATTGAGTTAACCTCTTATAGGCTT